>NC_051155.1:34957594-35212640 GCF_013339745.2 Dermacentor silvarum | reverse complement strand
AAAAATTACTTCAGCAATAGCAGACACTCCTATAGAGCCCAGAGGCCTAATTGACTGCAGTGCACCAAGCCGTCGGCATTAATACCTGAACCGCACTTCGAGTTTCGCTTTTGGGCGCGCGCGTTTTGAACACTCAGCTGGTACGCGATACGCCGGCTGCGCCGATCGACGCGGCATATTTTTGTCATGCGTCATATGTTATTTTGGTATTTATACATTATTGTAATACTGCGTGCAGAGGCGAAACGTGCGAAAGTGGTCAATGGGCACTATTACAAACAAAATCAATTCGCTTTTACATTCATGCCGTATAAGATACCCGACTCACCAAAAAAAATATAAAAAAACTGTCAGCCTTCCAATGGGGTGACAATGAAAGTTTATTTCTTTTCAACGAAACGAGGGCGCCAAGACAAAAGGCAAGGTCCTGGTCACCCGTGGGACAGCTGGCATTGTGCACAAGCACTTCACAACAAATTCACAATGAATTTCTCAAGCCCTGCAAGAAGCTTCACGCAGTAAGTTAACATGCATGGAATTTGTACAAGAAAAGAATAACTAAATCGCATACGCCACTTATTGTATGAGTGGTATAAACATACATGGTTTTTGGAAGACCAGCGAAGCAGTACTATGGTGGGAATAAGTATTTATCCTTATAACTATTAATATATGGTGGTGTAACTGGTTATTTGAACTATTAGAGAATGAGAAATATATATGATCCGGTGGTTTTCATTTATTTAGTGACCACAGGGACTATGGCCTTATGGTCGCTACGGTTCACCACCATAGAGTGTTCGGGAAAGGTTTGCACGTGCTTCGTAAGCACGTCACCAACGCCGCGCGCGTTCGGTGCGAACGTGGGCAAAACGCAGCCGCCGTCGACAACAGTTCTGCGTGTTTGTGTGACGGCATACAACCGCTGTCAAAACGCTGGCGTAAGCAAGCTCGCCAGCAGCAGCGAGCGAAGGTTCATTCGGTCTATCGCTTCAACGGAAACTGAGCGGCGAAAGCACAGCGCATACAATGGTAGGAACCGTGTTGCAGATCGCTTTCAAGATACGGCGCGTGCTACCGTCCTACGCTGCGTAAAGTACAAGTTGCTCGCAGAGCAGAAGCCGCAACCCCTTCCTCCCGCGCGCTCTTCCCGCTGTCCTCCTTTCGCCTGGGAGATTGACTCGCCAGTTCCCTTTGCGCCCGGTATCAAAATACGCATTTGGTGCCGCAGCTAAACGTCGCCTCCCCTAAACGTCGCCTGACCGCGAGCGTACAAACGCGCCAGATGTGGACGAAGACGCTCGAACGCAATCATATGGTTCGCATAAATGCACTTTCTGCAAGCGTGACACACTAGAACTCTAACTGTTAAGTCTTTTCTAGAGGAAAGGGGCTTCTTTCTAACTTGGGGTCCCACTGCCTCATATGCAAACAGCTTGAGACAATAGACCATGTTTTTCTTCATTGCTGGAAAGGGGTATATTTTTTGGATGTACTATAAAGAACCACTAAAAAGAATTACCACTCCCATAATGCGGATGGTTTTCCGTTTGACCAGAATATGCTGATGAGCCTCCACAGTATATGGCGCTCCCCAATGGCTGGCTATTTTTGTGACCCAGACGCAAGACCAGCACGCATGTATTTCCGGGAACTCGTACACAGGTTTCTGGGGACATCGAGAGCGCAAACAGATGTTCCTGATGAGCTGTCAAGGCTGGAGCCTTTGGCGGTGCTCAGGGAATTTCAAAATGACACCAACTGGCCGCAGTGGCAATTGGGCCAATTGAGCGATCTGGCGCACTGTCTATTATTGCGATAGCAATTATATGGACACTCAAAGAATATTTCTGCCGTCGGCGTCGCCGTCGCCGTGAGGTTCCGTATGACGTAAACGGCGATGAAATTGTCGCCGCGCGCCGGACGCTGTATGTGCGAGTGAAAGGCCGCGAGGGACGCGCACTTTCACGGGGAGCGAACGCACGGCGGAGAACAAACGGGCATTCGGCGCCGTTCTGCCTTAAAGGGACACTAAAGAGAAACAAGAAGTTCAGCTGGAATAAAAGAGTTACCTTCAGGAATGCATGCCGTTTTTGTTGGGTGAAAAAATATGAGTTATTAGCGGGGAAATTCGTAAACAAAGACCCAAATATCTCTTCCTCAATTTCTCTCACCCTAGATTTGGCGCTGAAGCAGTGTCGTCACAGATTGCATTGCTCTCAGCGAATCAGAATGCGCCATGATACGTCACCGCTTGCGTAAACGGCCGAGGTGCTGGTCTGGATGCATCATGGCTGCATGCATGGTCGCTGCGTTTGCGTTCGCCGCGATGGATACCGTAGCTGCCGCTGAACCTTGCAACGAAGAGCTCGCCAGGAAAGCAGGACTGCATTTCAGCGATATTCATGGAAACGGAGCGCGAAATGATCCTCTGTGCTCGAGCGGTAAGTGTTTCCGCGAGCGATGGCGGTCAGCCACCGGCCGCCCCGGCGGAATGCAGAGCTTCGTTTTCGCGACGGGAGGCGAAGCGTCCGGTCCGCCAGGCGACGATGTTCCCGATAGAACAAGCGTAGAAAGTTGTGCACGTACTCGGTATGGTTATTTCGTGGCTTTATTTAATGATATTCAGCACTCACCGAGCCGCCAGTTTGCTGCTGCAGGGGCACCGGTAGGAGGTTTGATGAAGGCCGCATTGAGGGAACAGCTGCTCGAGAAAGGACTGGCCTCTGGGGCACGCCAAGATACTTTCCGAGGGCGAGAAATGCAGAGAGCACACCATCGGTTTCTCTGGCTCTTTTGCCGTTTTATCATCGGCAGAGCACTGAGCCATTGCGAACGCCGGGGAGCCGGGGCTCTCCGAGCGACGCCACATGAAAGGACACAATCGAGTCAACACTGCCGCTGCCCCTGATCAAGCGCCTTGGGCCATTTATACAGCCCTCAACACTACACACACAAGGCATTTTCTGGCTGTTTCCCGCGAAGTCAACGTTTTTCGAGCCACGCAACACGCAACCAAACACCGTAGAGCGGAACAGGCGCGCGCGACGATGCATTGACCAAAAACGAAACTACGAAACTATCACGGCCGCATGTATCGCCATGCCATTTTTTCTTGTTTATTTAGTTTTGTGCTAAACTTGTACTTCCTCGCTTGAAACGGTTTAAAAAGTTGGCAAATGCTGTTTATGTACGTTTAAGGTGTATTTCATTTTGCATTTTATTAACAGCGATAAATCGCTCTCGACCAATTGCGACCGGCCAGCGTTTGTAATCTCCGACGTCACATCACGTAGTGCGGGAATTTCGAAGGGGCGTCAGCACCTATTCTTCAGTTTTTCGCTATTTTCTCGCTTATTAAACATCTGTTTGCAGTAAGAATGATATGGCTGTGGTCGTGAAAGGATAATCTACCATTTAAGCTCAACTTCCTGTTTCTCTTTAGTGCCCCTTTAAGGGCTGCAGAATTAAGCGTCTCTTTCCTCCTTTACAATCACCATATATATATATATATATATATATATATATATATATAGAGAGAGAGAGAGAGAGAGAGAGAGAGGAAACGCGACTTCGTCCGTCGCGCGAGAGGCCATGGGGGATGGGAGGAAGGGAGGGGAGGCAACGTTTAGCTGCGGTACCAAATGCGTGTTTATATAGAAACGTTACGAGCAGAGAAGGTGGTAAAGAATTCCGATGCTGCTAGACGAGTTTTCCGTTCTCATCTCGTCGAAAACCTCTGAGCCACCCCCAGAGGCCCTGGCAACAGTCACCAACGCCGCACGCGTTTGGTACGAACGCATACAGAACGGCGACGGCGGCGACAACAGTTCTGCGCGTTGCTGGTGCTGTTGCACTGTCCAAGTTTATACAGCTGATAAAACTACTATCCTTACTCCGTATAGCTCTCTACTAAGTTGCTATCGCAATTGATGCTTCGCCTTGTGGGTGAAACTGCGACATTTTGTTGTGTGTTCATTTGTTGTACTGTGCCAAAACCCGGCAAGAAAAAAAAAGTATAGCGTAGTGGTTAAGACGCTTCTTCGCGACCGGGGGTACGTGGGCTCGGCAAGAAAATTAATTTCCTTTCTTTGTAGTTTCTTGATACTAACCACAAAACGGCTGGCTAAACACTTTCGCTCCTAATGGTAACGAAATAATTACAATAATGTTGGCCGCCAGAGAAAGCGTCATGAACTTGTCCTAGTAACATTCTGCACATGCGAAACTAATTGCCTCAGCAGTCACATTTCTCGTCTTTTTTTAGAAAGTTTATTCCCTCTCACACGGCCGAGCTGGTTTTTGCTAACGGTGACACAAAGCCCAGTGTGGCGAGCATGCGCAAAAACTACCGAAATAAGTTACAATTAGAGTAGAACGCGATAGCGTTATCGGGACCCGTTCGCATCGCATCGTTCGCTTAGGGCAAGTAGGCTTCATTCACTGCACCACTGAACGTGGGAAAGGCAGCTTATAAAAACCAAGCTTACACCGATCCCCTTAAAGTCGGCTTCACTTTAAACCTGAAATGCATTGCTGGAAAGACGTTTTTCCAGGGGCAATATAAGTGGTCTTATATTGAAATGTGAAGGCCCTAGCTCCTTTTTTATTATTTTATTGATTGTAGAAATCTTTCAGTTTCCTTGTAGCAGAACTAGGTTTTCTCGTACATTCAAACTACAATCCGACGCCGATTGGTAAACAATCCGACGGCGAATCCGATGCCGAATGGCAAAGTCGGACTTTACCATTTTTCTGGCGGATTTCACTGTGATAAATTCATTTTTTGTTCACCAAAACCTTGCACCACGTGGAGCGCCTGCACGGTCGATGTGGTTGGATGATTTTCTCTGCCACCCGCGATCACACGCCGGTTGCCGACGCCGGATTTTCTGCGTCACGGGGCCCTAAACGCTATCTGCTTAAACTGTTGGGGGCTGTAGGAGGCGTCGCAAACATGTCCCAGTACGATTCATTTACTCAAAGAAGCTGCGCCAGGACGGCGGAGATGTTTTTGGCTAAGTACGTCATAAGTTCAGTGCGGTAAGGCTTAATGCATCGCAGACTGTCAAACAAAAATACTGATATTGACGCAGTTGAATAGTGAAGCGATACCGTGTCGAAGTGCAGAAGGAATGCAAGAATACGCCGGGAGCCCAACAAACCAGGTTACATAAAAAAATTACTCCATCTCCCGCTAAAAGGCACCATGTGTTGATGCTAAGCAGCGGGGATATGGTTAGCTTGAGCGGCAGATGGTGTAATCGGCTTCGCGTTGCCGCGCCACCTCGGGATCCACCGCTCGACGTTGACAACACCACATATCCACGAAGTCAATGATGATGAGTGGGCGAAGCACCGGGAGATCTTCTGGGCAAAACGCCGGAAGCTGGCTTTCGGAACCGGAAGCGGAACCGGAAGTGGAACCGGAAGCAGAAGCCGGATTCCGGAATCCGGAGCATGCGCAGTACGGGTGTGGACGTCGCACGGCGGAGGGAGGGAGGGAGTGACATAGCCCTGACCATAAGCTGCTTCGCATCTAAAAGAAAGACGGTTCGCCGAACAGGCGAACGCACACAGGAGCAGCAAGCCTCTTTCGCTTTATTGGCTTTTCTGGCGCATGACGGCCTGCATCTAGCGCGACTGGCGTGCCGTTAGCTTGTTGCTAAGTAAAGTAAGTCGCCATGTATATGTACACTTATAAGCAAAATGTTTTAGTTTTAGCAGGAGAGAATAAAAAATAAAAAAACAATGTTAACTTCAATTCACATTCTTTGTTCTTTCAATGCTCGCGGCAGCCAACGGACGGCATTATTACTAGCGTGACGTATTTCCTGTTTCATGTTTTCATCGAGTGTCCCCTCCTGCTTAATTTCTTTCTCTATGGGCAGAGTTCACCGCGTGCGCCACGAAGGCTTTCTGCTTCACGCGGGCGTGCCTCTCGCCAGACCAACGCGAGATTCGCCCGTCGACCTCGTTGCCTTTCTGTGCAGCAGTTTTCTTAGTTGGTGCCATCGCAAGCAAAGCAGTAGGTGGCGTGAAAGCACTGCTGATGCATGTTGAAGGTGTACTCCGTAAGCGACATGGCGTCAGAGCCTAATCGGACGTGAAGCACATGGCATGTGCGGTAACTGCGTCATCACCCCAGCGAAAGGCTACACCAGGCTACACCGTTTTGGAGCCTCTGCAGCGCTCACAGTCGGCGCTCGTTAGTGATATGATGCAGTACTCTTAAATGGCGGCGCCATCCCTGTCAAGAAAGGGAAATTTTACGCATTCGCGCCGACGTCAGATCCGTTACAGGAACTTGATTGTGGATCCCAGCATCAAAAATTAAAGTGCCTGTAAAGAAAAATGGTGGAACGCGAAGCAACCCCCATGTAAACTGAATCACAGTCAAAGCCCCAAGCCAACGACCATGATGAATGTGGAAGTTGAAGGAAGACACATTTCGTTAAGTTGCATAGCGTTTATTATTGCGATAGCAATTATATGGACACTTCAACCGGATTTCTGCCGTCGGCGTCGCCGTGAGGTTCCCTATAGATAAAATCTTCGCCGCGCGCCGTATGCTCGACCGGAAGCGTGCGGGGACGCGCGCTATCACGGAGAGCGAACGCACTCATCTCCCACGCGCAAGCAAGGAAGCAGGAAGCCAGCGCCAGAAGGAGCGGGGGGGAGGGGGCGCACTTCTACTCTGCCAACAACCGCGCTCGTCGCTCGTCCGCACCGTCTCTTATCTCGACACGGCTCTGACCTTTATGCGCCGTGCATTCGCCGCTCAGTTTCCGTTGAAGCGATAGACCGCACGTACCTTCGCCCGCTGCGGCGTATGCTTGCTGCCAGCGTTTTGGCAGTCGTTGTCTGCAGTCATTCAGTGTGATCTATTCGTGTTTGTTTGTGCGCGCTCACACCACGCTTGTTCATTCAGTTAGTAATAGTCGGGCCACATTTTCCGAACGCACCCTACACATGCAATGCTGCCCGGATCGGCAGTGCAGCGCTACAGGTGTGTCCCTTCGCACGCGCTGCCCACGGGAAGCGCTTCTCATCAACACCACCGTTTCACACGCGCCTTCTCATGGTCATCGAGTCTCTCTTCATGTCGGTCTACTTACGCCGCAGCACACCTGCTTACTTAATCAGCTCATGTTTACTACAATTCATATTGCTACCAAGCCGCTCACCTTACTTGGTATGACATTGCTGTGTTGCTATCGCATTCATTGCTTCGCCCTTAGGGCGAAACTGTGACATTTTTTTAGATCATGTAACCGTTGATTGCACGCACACACTCACATTTTTACGTATTGCATGCAGTTGTCGATACGCGGGATCGACCTTACTGGCTAGATCGCGCTCGCGCTTACGCTCAAGTACGGCAGCCTGTCGCCGGCCCCGTGAACGAGGTGCAGACGACGGGCAAAATTCCAAAGCCAACTTATCAGCTTGCGAAAATAATCCCACGAAAGCAAGGACAATTAAAAATGGGCCCTCTGGTGCGCCAGCGAACGCCGGTTGTTGTCCAAAGACCGAGTCAGAGCCCAGAGTTGTCGAAACACAACAAAATATATTCTTCACACAAGGCAGTTACACACACACTTGCACACTTAGGCTAGACACAACACATACAAATCAGATGGTTATTAACAAACACAACACACTTAGGCTAGACAGAACACATACAAATCAGATGGTTATTAACAAACACAAGAAAATAATTCACAACAAGCACTAAGAGTGCAACTCGTAAATTACAAATGAATAGGAACACTAAGTGTCCAATCGTATTCATTTCATTTTATTTGGGCCCATTTACAAGCAAAATGGAGGGGGCCAAGGTAAAAGCTGCTTATTGGCAGCTTGAGTGGTCCCTGGCCCCCTTTACATATTGGCCGACCGGTGGCGAAGAACACTTTCAGAAATGAAAAAACGAATAACAGTGGGTTACATATTAAAGGGAGTAATCACATTTCTTTCACTGTGAGTACACGTGGTTTCACTGTACCATGGTGATTTAGATTATAGTTTTCGCAAGACAGATAGCTCCGATGGTGTCAAGGCATGAATGTCAATTCCAGCTTCTAGGTAAGAATTTAACAGCCGTGCTGGTCCGGGAGTCAGACGATCTCAGCGTAGCTCGGGGAAAATCTCGAAGGAACTTCTTCCGGAAATGCAGACGCTCGATGAACTCGTCGACTAGCTTGCCGGGGAATCCCGTTCTTCCGCAGACGCTCGGTCTTCACTTGCATCACTTCACCGGTGCGGACTAAACTCCACTGAACGCTTCTCGCACGGCGGTTATATAGCTTCCACAGGCGTTCTCGAACTTTCCTATCGGAGTCGTGATCTCGTAGCATGGCCAAAGCCTGGGTGGCTTCTATTCTGTTCTCGTACCTTCGACCGCCGCCGTCGGAGAGTTGTCGACGGGGGGGGGGGGGTGATGACTGATGCAGATGCCGCACGCTCACGCTGTAGTAGAGCACTGCACGGGATCGGGCTTACCCGAAAGCCCGGGCCCGGCCCGGCCCGTGGGCCGGGCCGGGTAGAACAGTTTTTTCACGGGCTCGGGCCGGGCTCGGGCACGGCGTGTGCTTTTTGACCCGGGCCCGGGCCAGGCTCGGGTTTTTTGACGGGGGCCCGGGCCGGGCTCGGGCTTTCTGGTGGTGTGCATGTAACGTGCAGCGAGTTATTCTCGGGCGTCTCAATTTTGAAAAACATTATTTTTCAGTCTCGGACCGGGTTCGGGCCGGGTTCGAGTCGGGCTTGGACCGGGCTCTGGCCTAAGGTAAAGGGGTGGCGGGCCGGGCCGGACGGGTAACGTAGATTATTTCCGGGCCGGGCCCGGGTCTCGCCATAAACGTTTTGTTCGGGCTCGGGTGGGCAGCCCAACGTAAAAACGGGCCCGGGTCGGGCCCGGGCTGTAAATCGGCCCGTGCAATGCTCTACGCTGTAGTTATTTCTCTCGACTCGCCGGGTGAGAAGGTGTCTCGGCGCGCACGTGTGCTCTCTCTCTCTCTCTGGTTACTGTCGCTTCGTCGATGCTCTTCTAAACGTCTAGGCGCCGTTGTTCGCGTTGTTTGAGGCATATGTGCTCTCCCCCTCGGTTGAAGTTGCTGTGGGGCCGGCGTGTTCTTTCGCTGGCTTGCGTGACGAGCGGCGCGCGCTTTGATTAAGCGCTCTTTTGTGACACTGCCCCCACTTTAAGAATATTATGCAATAATATTCAAGGAAACACAAAAGAAGCGCGCACAAAAGTCCACTACGCACCAGTGCGTAAGACAATAAATCAGTCCACCACAAATCACACATCAGTCGCGATACATCGAATACAAACACAATTCACACAGGTACACTTGGACTACACATATCTCGCGTAACATGTACACTTGTACTATACAATAATACATCTCTCGCGTAACAAATACACTAGTACTATACAAAAACTCATATCTCGCGTAACAAGGCAAACATGCAAATAGAACATGTGCAACAAGTATACAAAACTGGGACAGTGTACTTTATAAAGAAAACATCACTCTGCTCATATTTGAATAAACATTTGGTTCACTCAATCAAAATCCTTTGCGCCACACTCTAATTGTCAACAGTTTTTAAATTTCAATTTCCTGTCCTTGGTTTTTCGATGGTAGGTTTCGAATTGTGGTTATGAGTCCCGGTCGGTTTATTTTCGGAATCAGGCGTGGAAGGGAGCTGGAAAGGCCTTGCCGGAGTCTTCGCTCGAGCTCGGGTGACAGCTGCCGCGGTGTTCTCGTCAGCTGCTGATGGCTTTCCGCGTGGCTCTTCAATCGTCGATGGTTCAATCTTCGGTGATTCCTTCAAAGGTTTCGGGTCGTCTGGGCCTCGAACTCCCTCGATGTTTCCTATGATTAAGTCATACAGTGGGCTGTCCATACAAAGCGCAGTACATTCCCACTGTAATAGGGGGTCTCGACCTCAATCCTGGCTTCGGGAAGCTTCCTAGCCGTACCATCGATCAGGTAAACTAAACTGGTTTCGCCCGTGAGGTCACTGTATTTGACAAAGTCCACCGTACGATCACTGTGCTGGTGCCGGTATCTCGTAACACCGTGATTTGTTTGTCTGCCATTTTTGCCGGCAAGTACGGGCATTCCCTTATCGGGAAATCGGGGCGTTGGGTCATCACCGCAATAACGACCGAAATTCTTATTCCGTGTCGGAGTTCTACAAAGTCGTCGTTTACGTCTTCTTGGTGTTTTGGCAGGGCTACACACAGGATGCCTGGGGAGCTTCCCTCACTCCGTTGCGGCATGTATCGAATTTGTGCCCCGTTCGCCCACATTTAAAACATTTGACCTCGTTGGGGTGCATAAAATTGGCCCAACAATTGCTAGCATGGTGGCCCAGTCGGTTACAGAAATAGCACCTCGAAACAGGCTTCTGAGGGTTTCGCCTTTCATCTGATGACGGTTTCTTTACATCCTCTGGCTCCTCTTTTGTGATCTTGGAGAGATTGGTGCCTCCCTGTGCTTCAAAAAATTGGTCTACCAATTCCAAAATATCTTGAAGCGATTTAGCTTTCCTTTCTTTCACATAGAGTGACGAGTTCGGTCCACCTATCAAAATAGTGGCTACGCCGGGCGGCAAATTGCGCGGCAGTCTCGCCATCGGCGGGCTTTCCGGTCCTAGACTTATCTCGGAAGACTTCTACGGTGAACCTAAATCTCTTCAGTAAAGCTTCTTTCACCCTTCCATAATTAGAGGCACCGGTCGGCGACAGCTTCCCGTACACACTAAGTGCTTTGCCACTCAAACACGTGCTCAACGCAGTGGCCTATTGATCCTCTGGCCAATTCTGGCTTTTAGCAACTGTCTCAAATCTGTGCAAATAAGCATCCAAGTCATTTTTTTCATCGAATGCCACAAGCAGCTTGCTTGGGCTCAGACGGAAGCTAGTTTCTTCCCTTTCAGTGCTATCGACTCTTGGCTGAGCGGGAGCATCTGTGCGCTGCTGCAAACGAAGTCGTTAGAGTTCTAACTTGTGCTGTCTTTGTCTTTCTCTCTCAGCTATTTCAGCTTCTCTTTCTTCTGTGATCTGTCGCTCCTTTGCTTCTCTTTTCTCTTTTCGCTCCATCGCTTCTCTTTCTTCTTTGGCCCGTTCGGCTGCTAGCTTTCTCTCTCTCTTTCTAAAGCTTCTTTTTCTTCAGGCTAACCCACTTCCGTACTTCCACTCCAGAAAGACCCATCTTCTCACCAAGGGCAAGTAATTTCTCGAGATCCATAATGCCCTTCAAAAATCTAGCCGCGTGCAAAAATATCTGCCTGGATTTCAACTATCGAACTGCTCTTTGCACACAAGTTAGTAAAACGTGGTGCAACACTCAAAATCGTTTACAATGCAATGTAAACGACCCTAGGCTCTTTCTCCCTACTATGGATACACAATTTGCACCAGAAAGGTCCTGTCGCGGACGCCAGAAATATTGTCACCGACCCCGTGAACGAGGTGGAGACGCCGGCCCAAATTCCAAAGCCAACTTATCAGCTTCCGAAAATAATCCCACGAAAGCAAGGACAATTAAGAATGGGTCCTCTGGTCCGCCGGCGAACGCCGGTTGCCGTCCGAAGACCGAGTGAGAGCCCAGAGTTGTCGAAAGACAACAAAATATATTCTTCACACAAGGCAGTTACACACATACTTGCACACTTAGGCTAGACACAACACATACAAATCAGATGGGTATTAACAAACACAAGAAAGTAATTCATGACAAGCACTAAGAGTACAACACGTAAATTAGAAAATGAATAGGAACACTAAGTGTCCAATCGTATTCACCGTGCTGGTCCGGGAGTCCGACGATCTCGGCGTAGCTCGGGGCAAATCTCGAAGAAGGAACTTCTTCCGGAAATGCACACGCTCGATGAACTCGTCGACTAGCTTGCCGTGGAATCCCGTTCTTCCGCAGACGCTCGGTCTTCACGTTGCATCACTTCACCGGTGCGGACTGAACTCCACTGAACGATTCTCGCATGGCGGTTATATAGCTTCCACAGGCGTTCTCGAACTTTCCTATCGGAGTCGTGATCTCGCAGCATGGCGAAAGCCTGGGAAGCTTCTATTCTTTTCTCGTACCTTCGACCGCCGCTGTCGGAGAGTTGTCGAGGGGGGGGGGAGTGATGACTCATCCTGTTGGCGCACGCTCGCGCTGTAGTTATCTCTCTCGACTCGCCGGTTGAAAAGGTGTCTCGGCGCGCGCGTGTGCTCTCTCTCTGGTTACCATCGCTTCGTCGATGCTCTTATAGACGTCTAGGCGCCGTTGTTCGTGTTGTTTGAGGCATATGCGCTCTCCCTCTCGGTTGAAGTTGCCGTGGGGCCGGCGTGTTCTTTCGCTGGCTTGTGTCACGAGCGGCGCGCGCTTTGATTAAGCGCTCTTTTGTGACACAGCCTCTTCTTCGGCCGTGCGCTGCACCCGCGGCCAACCCATGGTGCCGACCAGGAATGCATTGCGTGACGTGCGTAATGGAATGCAGAATATGAGGTTCGTCTGGAAAGCTAGACGTTGCAGTTCCCATCGTTCTCATTCGTACAAGTGCGAATCTATCCTGTAGTGTTCTACAATTACGTGCGCAGATAGTTCCATTGTGCAAGTTGGTTTTCCTGCAGCACGTTTTCGGCTCTCACGGAAGAATCATTGAGACATAGAAACCTTCTCTTTAAAACGCTTTCATGTTAAAATAAGCGATGCGTTTCCATACCGTATGCGCACACGGTAACGCATAATGTAAAAAATTGGGTTTGCCGCCTGGCTGGGAAGTATTGTTTCTTGCGTCCAACAAATTTGGCATGTTTCGTGACAGGTTAGATCGTTGACTGTTGTGGCGACATGCTCTACACAACGCTTCAGCGCAGCCTCCGCCTCGTCCACATCGGTGAACCACGTCTGTGTGCTGCACTGCGTGGGGAATAAAAGCCACCGCACCGCAGCGTCACCACCTGCCGCCGGTGACAGGGAAGCTTCATAAAGCAGGCTGAGTGACTTGAAAAACGACACTTGGTAACCGGACGCGCGAAGCGGCGCTACGATCCCCTGCTGCTGCAGCTAAGGCAATAAAACGCCCTTATTTTTTCTATGTTTGCATTGGTTCCTCAGGCGACACAATATCCCACACTGGTGACCCGGACGACGGACATAGCGCATCGCTATGGACGACCAGGAGGCCCTCCAGCAACAGAATGAACTTCTCCAGAGGCAGCTCCGGGCCGCATATATTGAAAATCTAGAAGGCACAGCGGTTTAGCAAACGCCGCCGGCAACGCTCGACGCCTCTTTGCAACCGCTGTGAGAGTACGCACGTAACGTCCTGACACCTTTTACGCTAACCTAACCTAACATAAGCTGACGTGGGCGACATGGAAAGGAAATAATCCTAACGGCGTGACATCAGAGCGTCACCGGCGGCGTTTCAGCGAATCGCGTTAAACCGCGGTTTCTAAGACACCGTGCCTTCTAGATTTTATATATAAGCCTCCGGGCCGAGCAAGAGGTAATCCAAAAGGAACCGCAGCAGCTTCAGGAGTATCAGCACGAACTGGATGATCCCTTGCAGCAGCATCCTAGCAACACCAAAACTACACCGGTGGTGCCTTCCGGCTCCGCTGAAGACGTCCGAACACATGTAATCGGCATCCCGGACGCTGCTCCACTCGGCGTCTGCCGTGTCGCCATCAAGCTCCCGCTGTTTTGAGTGGACTCGCCTGAGGTATGGTTCGTGCAAGTCAAGGCCCAGTTCTCCCTGGCGCACATCACTCACGACCGACGATTACCTCGTCGCCCACCTGGACGCCCACTAAGCCAACGAGGTCAGAGATATCCTCGCCAACCCACCAGCGGCCAACCTTTATCAGCACTCACCCATCGCCTTGTCACTATCAGATGATCAGAAGGTGCGGCAGCTTATTCAATTAACAGCGTTCACGCGGTTGCGCCTCTCGGCGCAACCGCGTGAACTCGCTCGTGCCATTACTCCCGCGTCCAACTTAAGCGTACTAGAAGTTCCAGCTTGAGTAATAATGTGAACAAGCATTAGGATGAAGTCGGAAGCAACATTTTTTTATAACTTGTTTGGGCAGTAACTAGCGCATGCAATTCAGTCCTGTAGAAGGGGTTGGGCACCAGAGATCACACTTTGTTAGGTTTTGAATGGTTGCTCGGATGATCTCGTTCTGCTCTGGCAGCGATGCCCGGGTGTTCTCGTTTCGTTCTTGCTCCATTATCGTCTTGAGTGTCCGGACAACGGCTCTGGATTTTGGCTCAAGGTCTTTTGAACGAGGCCGACAACGGGAACTAAAAGCATTTCACGTTTAAAATGTGGTTTCCCTCTAAACAAGTTGCTCTGCAATGACGTATATTGTCACGGTGTCGTGATGATGAACAACTACACGGTGGCGCAACGGGCAGTCACGAAACCAGCTCTTTATTTGCCAAACCTGTACCCACAAAAGCAACTTACATGCGGGCTGAACGATAGCAACGAGCACATGCGCCTATTCTGAGGTGCGCGTCCAACACCTTGGCTATTTGTAGAAGACTCGTCGAAGATTCCAGTGTGAGCGCTGGTATTCAACAATGCAAACCATTATTCGTGTCACGCATGCAGTCTGATTTCACAAGGTGCCAGCGGCAACACAAACAATATATAGAACCAGCGAGAACAATCTATGAACTTACGATAAGAAAGACCCGTTTTTGCTCTGAGCGACATTTGTTAGCCAGTGAAAAGTGATCGCCGATAAACATACCATTTCCTTTAGAAATTCCCGTAGTTCCTGAAGGTATCAACGGTATCCAAATAAGTGTACAATGAAATATAAAAATTATCATCACGTCGACTGCACGCAGCGCCCTCCGCATAGAGGAATTCCCTGTAAAGGCAAGAAAAAGGAGACACATAAAATTGACTTCATATTTTTTCTACGACGACCTACAGGTACATGATATTATGGGTGATTTTGAACAAACACGTTTAATGAATTTTCATGGACCATACGGCCCCGCTCTCTGTGTTCTCTGCGATTACGTGAAAAGGTGTACTTTTATGACAATTTACATTATCCAGGCCGCTAATCGGCAATATTCACTAAATAACTTTTTTATTAATTCAATAATTCTCTTGCTGCAATTACATAAATAACGCCCTGACAGTAAGGGGTTCGCGTCGACCTAATGTAAATCACGTAGACTCATGATTTTACAGAGGAAGACATGAACCTATTGCAAACACGTCTGATATGTGGTCTTCTGCAGTAACCAGCACAGTGCTATGCAAAGGGGCATAGCACCTTTGCAAGGCAGATATCTGAAAATGGTGCAAGTCTTAGGCCATGTGTGAAGTGCATATGAGAACTAATGCTTCTCTCGAATTTCATTGTCTTCATAAACTTGATTGGTGGTTATATCTAGTAATTGATGGTTGGTATATATATAGATGTGTGTATAGGGGTTTCTTGAAAATTGAACACGCTGGACCCAACGTAACAGCTGCAGGAAAGCGACGCCGAGCCTTTTGGAAGTAAGACATATTTGCTTAACGTTTTCGGCTGGTGTACCGGCCTTCGTCAGAGTACTGTAACACATGAACAAATTCATACACCTTGCTTTAAGATCACCGTATAGGGCGCACCATCTGCGCTGACTAGAACTTATGCTGTGCATCATAAATCATTGTGAATGCCACGCATATTGAACAAAATGAAATGCAGATGTGTTTAGGATACAGTTTACTAAGAGGACTCTCTGATAAGTGCGAGTGGTCACCATGATCCTGCGCAGTGAGATCAAAGCGACGTACAAATGTACAATGCATATACAAATGCACGGGCGTGATGAGAGCACATGGCAGCTCTAAGTGCAATCTAGAATTATCGAAAATGGGAGTGTCCAGCATACAGCTTGTA
This sequence comes from Dermacentor silvarum, assembly GCF_013339745.2. NCBI lineage: Eukaryota > Metazoa > Arthropoda > Arachnida > Ixodida > Ixodidae > Dermacentor > Dermacentor silvarum. The sequence continues at coordinate 35,196,700 of NC_051155.1, read as the reverse complement.
TGCATTACACATTCCATTGTATTATATATATATATATATATATATATATATATATATATATATATATTGACACGTATACATGTTTATCTTTCACCGGTGGCCGCTTTCTACCGGCTAACAAATGTTAAACGTTATCGCTCGGCGCAGGACGCGCCTGTGTCGGAGGTTTCTAGAACGTTATCGATGCTTCTTTCCGTTGGCTGTTTTCACCGACGCTTATGTTATCTGATTGTGTGACGGACGCGAATTGTCTAGAACTTTCTGGAAGACACGCGGGCATCAGGGATTAATCTAGAACCTTCGATGACTCAGGTATAAAAGCCGACGCGTTTCGCCGCTGATCAGATTTTCGACGATCGCCGACTGTGTTCGCCGCTATCGTTGTGCTTTGAGTGTAGCTTGCTTTTGTGGGCACAGGTTTATATTATCAGGGTGTTTATTGGACGGCACTTAAAGAAGCGCAAGGGCGACAGTCAAAAAAATGTGGTTGATCCCTCTTATATAGGAATCGGTATAGAACACGAAAGTGAAACGTGTCTTCACAGAAGTAGTGTAATGTTTATTGCACATAGATATATAATGTCTATTGGTGTTTTGTGGCTAAAGCGCCCTTAGGCGTTGATGCACCCACGCTGACGCCTGGTGGCACGTCTCCTCCATCACGACTACCAACGTCGATGACCATGAGCAACCGTCGTGCATATGGAAGCTGCACTACGCTGCACACGCTAGCACAACGCGAAAGACGAAGCACGTAACTGACACACTAATACAACGCGCAAGACAAAGCACGTAACTGAATCGTCACCGAGTCAAATCAGCGCGTACAGCACTTCGTAATTGCAGCCTCCGCGATCAACTTCCGAAACATTTTCAGAGCTAATTGCGGAGGCCACGCTCCGCTGTGCTGAGTACGGTGAACGCCACCTAAGTGGCGTTGGTAGTGCTTCTTGATGCCAGCGTCCCTTCGAATGCTGGCATCGAGGCGTCGTAGTGCTGAGACCACCGAAGCGTTCACTGTCGGTGCGCGTTAGTGTCATAATGCAGTACTTCTCTTTTCTGCTCGTAGGCGGCGGCACCGCCCCGAGCAAGAGCGCGGGTACACGGAGGAGTGTTAGATATATAAGGCGCGTCTGTGTAGCTCTCTGCAAATGCGTTTGTGGCGCAATGGGTTAAACGCTCGGCGATCTATCGTCGCGGACCGAGAGGTCGTGGGTTCGATTTCCAAATTTTGCATGTTTGTGGAACTTTTTCTTGTGGTTTCTTTCTTTGTATTATGTTCTATGACGTATTTCCGTGACGGAAATACGTCAGTGAAGTCTTGGTGGACCCCGGCATAAAACACTTTCGTGTTAAAAAGCGCAGCACGGACTCTCAGCACCAGCGACGCTCGAGAGCCTAAGAAAACGACCCACTAGAAGGCGCTGGAGCGGACGAACCACTTCAGAGTTCCAACGCTTCGCTACAATTACCCCGGGTGTGAAAAGGGAGCCGCCCGGCGACTTAACATGTTGTCACAATCAGTGGGTCATGGTATATCTTGAGGCGCTCCACATTGACGATGTCGCGCTCTCGACGGCGCATGTACGAAGATGGTTCAACGGGTTCGATAAGGTAATTTACTGGGGACGTGCTTTCGACGACACGGTAGGGGCCTTCGTATTTGGGCAGTAGTTTTGAAGAGAGTCCAGTAGCGGTGGTAGGGACTGAGAGCCAGACGAGCGCCCCAGGGAAAAACGTGGGCGCAGAAGTGGTGGTGCCACCGCGGATGCTCTTCTGCGGCTCTTGTTCATTTGCAGTAAAGGTCCGGGCAAGGTCGCGATACTCTTCAGCATGTCTGGCTGTGGCAGATATAGGCGTATACTCAGACGTGTCTGGCCTGTATCGAAGGATCGTGTCGATCGTGTGCGACGGGTGGCGGCCGTACAATAAGAACGGTGAGAAGCCAGTAGTACTCTGAGGGGCGGTATTGTAGGCGTAGGTGACGAAGGGCAGAATGGCATTCCAATTTGAGTCGTTGGTGGCGATGTACATTGAGAGCATGTCGCCGAGCGTGCGGTTAAATCGCTCTGTGAGATCGTTTGTCTGTGGGTGGTAAGCAGTAGTATTGCGGTGAACGACGTGACAATCTTTGAGAATGGCTTCGATGACTTCCGACAAGAAGACACGTCCTCGATCGCTGAGTAGCTCCTGGGGTGGACCGTGACGCAGTATGAGTCGGTGGAGCAGGAAGGAGGCAACATCTAGTGCTGTAGCCGCTGGAAGGGCGGCAGTTTCGGCGTATCGCGTGAGATGGTCAACAGCGACGATGGCCCAGCGGTTACCAGCCGACGTCAGAGGAAGAGGTCCGTATAAATCGATGTCAACGCGCCCAAACGGCCGGTTAGGACACGGTAAAGGTTGTAGACCTGCTGGCGAGAGGTTCGGCGAAGATTTCCGGCGCTGACAATCGAGGTAAGAGTGAACAAATTTCTGCACGTACCGGCACATTCCCCGCCAAAAGTACCGTTGTCGAATTCGGTGGTAAGTTTTGTATACTCCAGAGTGTGCACACTGCGGATCAGAGTGGAACGATTCGCATATTTTAGAACGGAGACTGCGGGGTACTACCAGTAACCACTGGACGAGCTATTTCACCGACGTAATTACAGCGCCCCGCAGGCGCTGAAATTACGTCGGTGAAATAGCTCGTCGCGAATGGCGAAATGCTGGGCTTGACGACGAAATGCGCGAGTGGGTGGTGTTGCCGACGGATAAGTGAGCAAGTCTATCAGCGAGACAACCCATTGGTCCTTGCGCTGTTCTGTAGCGATGGTGTGAAGGTCGATGGAAGAAACGGCCAGTTGAGTTCCTGAGCAGCGGGCGTTATCATCGGGTAAAAGGGAGCGCGAGAGGGCCTCAGCGTCGGCATGTTGGCGTCCGTTGCGGTAGAGCACGCGGATGTCGTAGTCCTGCAGGCGAAGTGCCCAACGGGCGAGACGGCCTGAGGGATCCTTCAATGACGACAGCCAGCATAGTGCATGGTGGTCAGTAACGACATCGAACGGGCGGCCATACAAATAAGGGCGAAACTTCGTAAGGGCCCAGATGATCGCCAGGCATTCTTTTTCGGAGACGGCGTAGTTGGCCTCGGCTTTAGTAAGCGTAGTACTTGCATACGCCACGACATATTCAGGGAACCCTGGCCTGCGCTGCGCAAGGACAGCGCCAAAGGCAACACCGCTGGCGTCCGTGTGTATACCTCTGTAGGGGCCGTAGGGTCGTAGTGGCGTAGTATGGCCGTAGACGTCAACAAACGACGGAGCTTTGCGAACGCGCCCTCGCACACTGACGACCACGAGTCGAGGGACCCATTACTGCCAAGGACCTTCGTCAGTGGCGGCATAATCGTGGCGAAGTTTCTAATGAAACGTCGAAAGTAGGAACACAGACCTACGAAACTGCGCAGTTCTTTGACCGACGTAGGCCTGGTGAACTCGGCTACAGCCCGAAGCTTGGCTGAATCTGGGAGAATGCCATCCTTTTACACGACGTAGCCCAGTATTGTCAGTTGCCGCGCTGCAAATCGCCACTTCTTTAGGTTCAACTGTAGGCCGGCGTTGCTCAAACGCGTCAAAACATGGCGGAGGCGTTGAAGTTGCGTGGAGAAGTCCGGAGCGAGAACGACGACGTCGTCGAGGTAGCACAAGCACGTGTGCCATTTCAGGTTGTTCAAGACGGTGTCCATCATGCGCTCGAAGGTCGCGGGCGCATTACACAGTCCGAACGGGATGACGTTGAATTCGTACAAGCCGTCGGGCGTGACGAAGGCTGTCTTCGGTCGAGCGTCCTCAGCGATAGGGACTTGCCGGTACCCTGAGCGCAAATCGAGCGATGAAAAGAATTCAGCTCCTTGGAGGCTGTCAATCGCGTCGTCTATTCGTGGCAGCGGATAGACGTCCTTGCGGGTTATCTTGTTGAGCCGTCGGTAGTCCACACAGAACCGTACGGACCTGTCCTTCTTCGCAACAAGAACGACCGGAGACGCCCAGGGACTGTTTGATGGTCGAATAACATCCCGTCGAAGCATGTCGTCGACTTGCTCGTTAATTACACGACGCTCTGCAGGAGATACGCGATATGGACGTTGCCGCAGTGGCGGTCGGGAGCCAGTGTCGATGCCATGCGTGACAGTGGACGTGCGGCCCAGGGAAGTCTGCGCGACATGGAAAGATGGTCGAAATTCTTCCAACAGGCACAGAAGCTGTGAACGCTGGACCGGCGTAAGGTTTTCATCGATGGAGGCGCCAAATACATCTTCGGGCGATGAATCCGACTTCGAAACAGCACTGAGCGTACAGGAGCTGGGCCAGTGCGTGTCATCGGGTGCGTCGACAACTTGTGCGTCTTCGAGGGGTTCCACTCTGCCGAGACATTCCCCTCGCAGCAATGTGACAGTGTATGGGGATGGATTGCTAACAAAAATAGCGCTGTCACCGTGAGTGATTTGCACTGTCGCAAAGGGCACCAACAATCCTTTCTTAGTGCGAACCCGGTCAGATGGCGAAAGGAGTGCAATTGTGTCACAGAGACCGTCGCAGTACACTGACACAGCCGCTGACGCGTTCGGAGGCACTTGGGTATCTTCTGTGACGAGTATCTTGTTAGAAAGCGATGGTCTATCTTCCGGCGTCATCTCTGAGAACGCCGAGAGTTCTATTTTGGCGGGTGTGCATTGAATGACGGCGTTGTGGCGCGAGCGAAAATCCCATCCCCAGGATGATGTCGTGCGAGCATGCAGGAATGATGATGAATTCGACGGCATACATGGCGTCCCGAATGACGACGCGAGCTGTGCATACTGCTGTTGGGTGAATACTGTGGGCGCTAGCCGTAGGAAGGGATAGCCCCGAAAGTTGCGTCGTCACTTTTCGTAGAAAACGGCTAAGTGTGGCGTCCATAACTGATACGGCGGCTCCAGTGTCTATAAGGGCAGATGCGCGAACACCGTCTACAAACACGTCTATTAAGTTCGATGGTCTCTGCTGAGTGATTTCAAAGTTCGATAGCGTCGCAGCCCATGCCTCGTGGACTGCGACGACTAGTTTTCCCGATCTCGTGCGACCTGACGTGGCCGCATCGGCGACAATGAGCGACGTCATGGAGACGGCGAACGGCGGGTAGAAGGAGCTGGGCGTAACGTCGGCGACACAGGCGGCGGTAGTTCGTAATTAGGGCGGCTGGATTGGCTCATGACGGGTGATGCGACTCGAGGCGACTGCACGCGATTGCAAAAACGTGCAACATGGCCGGTGTAACCACACGCAAAACATATGGGACGGTTGTCGGAAGTGCGCCAGCGGTTTGCCGGAGACGGTCCCGCCCATGGCTCAGGACGCGATGGACGTAGCGGCTGCTGATATGGCTGCACGGTGGGCTGCAGACGGAGCCTAGTGACATCGGCGTACGTAGGCGGTACAACCGCTTCGAACGACGGTGGTCCAACGACGGCTTCGGCAGTAACTAAACGTGGCAGCCGCAGAGATTGGTTGGACTGGCCTGGCGACAACTTGAGCGTAGCTAAGTGGCGCCGGTGCCCGAGGGCGCTGGTGATATTCGGTCATGACTTCGGCGAGTTCCTGTTCAATCACTCGGCAGAGGGGAGGCGGGAGTGTGGTTGATGGCTATGCCACATGCTGCGGGTGAGCAAAGGGCAGCAGAGAAAGCTGGCGTGCAATTTCTTCGCGCACAAATGCCTTCATTTCTGCCAGCAAGGTGGTGTGGTCAGAAACGGTTGACAAGCCAGCGAGATCTGCGTCCCGTGCTGGCGGCCGACAGGTCAATGACCGCTGCCGGCGTAGCTCCTTATAACTCTGACACAGAGTTATTATCTCTCCAAACGTGTGAGGATTTTTGGCGAGGAGCATGGTGAAGGCGTCGTCGTCGATGCCTTTCATGACATTTTTTATCTTATCCAACTCGGACATGGTCGCGTTTGTTTTCTTGCACAAGTCCAGAATGTCCTCTATGTAACTAGTGAAAGATTCCCCGGCCTGCTGAGCTCGTTCGCGCAAACGTTGTTCTGCTTTCAGCTTAAGAACAGCAGGGCGGCCAAACACGTCAATAATGGCAGTCTTGAAAGCGGACCAGGTCGCGGTTTTTGTGGTTGTTGTAGCACAGACTTGCTACTTCCGTCAGGTAAAAGACCAAGTTGCTCAATTTGGCTACCTCGTCCCATTTGTTGGGTACACTCACGCGCTCGTAGATAGCGAGCCAGTCCTCCACGTCGGTGCCATCCGCGCAAGTGAAGATAGGTGGGTCGCGGTGACGAGGGACACCGGGACAGGCGGGTGGTGCGGGAGGAGGCATCTGCTGGGAGGCGTCTTGCGGCATGGCAGATGGTAGTGCACGGGATCGAAGCGCCAGGGGCATCGAAGGGGTTTCGGAGCGATTGTGAGGGTACAGCGCTCTCCACCAATTTATAAGGGTGTTTATTGGACGGCACTTAAAGCAGCGCAAGGGCGACAGTCCAAAAAGCGCAGCACGGACTCTCAGCATGAGCGGCGCTCGAGAGCCGAAGAAAACGACCCACTAGAAGGCGCTGGAGCGGACGACCCACTTAAGAGTTCCAACGCTTCGCTACAATATATATATATATATATATATATATATATATTGCGAGACAGCTGTTAAACCTCGAGTGTTTAGTTAGCAGGCCACGCGCTGAAGAGTATGACGCTGGCCAAGATGATGTGAATGCCATGAAACTGTGATTTTGTTGGCACTGGTTTGTATGATCCCTTGCCTTTGACACCCTCCGGTCCCCGTTGGATTGTCACTTCGGTCAACCATTTCACAAGATAGGCCGAGACTGTCCCTCTGCGATCCGGCACCGTTTCTGAGGTGGCTGACTTTTTATTGCGCTCCATTGTCTTGCGCCACAGGGCTCCTCGCGTGCTTCTGAGTGACCGTGGCAAGGTGTTTATTTCCCAAGTTCTCGAGGAAGTTCTTCGGGCTGCTGATACCGTGCACAAATCTACTTCTACCTATCATCCGCAAACCAACGGCCTTACTAAGCGCTTCTACCGTACGCTGTCTGACATGATTTTCATGTACGTCCATCCTGACCACACTGACTGGGATAAAATTTTTCCTTTGTGGCATTCGCATATAATACTGCTATTCAACAGACTACCGACTACAGCCCTTTCTTCCTTGTGTATGGACGATCTCCTTTCACCATATTCGAGAAGGAATAAACTTTTATTGCGGAACCTTCGGAGGGAGACCATATTCGACAGAGAATTCTTTTTAGCACATTCTTCGCCTAACGTGTCCCTTCCAGAAGATTTCGCTGCCCGAGTTGCACATTGCCGTCAAATTGCCCAGCAAAGCACGGAAGCTATACCTAAGCTGAGCACAAACGTCGCTGCGACAACAAACACCGCTACCTTCGTTTTCACCCTGGAGACCAAGTCCTGCTTTGGACTCCAGTCCGAACTCCAGGCCTCTGTGATAGGTTCCTTCTGCGCTACATTGGCCCATACACCGTTGTGCAACATATATCTGGAGTGAACTATCTCGTCCGCCCAGTACACTCCGCCACTGACCGGCGCCGCCGGAATACCGAAATTGCTCACGTCTCGCGGATGAAGCCCTTCACTGCCCGTTTAAATAATCTCGAATCTGCGGCCAGGCTGGCCGCTTTCATGACGATGGGAACTTAGTGTGAGCACTATTAAGGTGGCGGTCCCACCCCAGCGGCAAGCACTCGCCATTTAGTCATTGTTTGCGGACGCACTGTGCTTCCTTTGCTCATCGCGTTAGAAAGCATACTTTCTGCGCTTTCCAATGATACCTAGTATTATCGCCTAGCCTGAAGCGTTGCCTGAGGGCAGTGAGAACATTGTGAGCAAAAAACGGCGTTTTTGCTGTACTAGCCTCCGCTGTACTGCGCTTCCGGCTAAACTGTTCAACATAACCAAATGAAATTTGCTGTGTCTTTAAATGAAATGTTATACATGGTTTCTATGAAGATAAATTGCGTGTAAAGCAATTAGAAATTTATATAGCCGCCAATAAATTTGGGCAATGCTACAAAAGTTTATGAATGAATATCTTTTTTCCTTTTGAACTCAGGACAACAATATTTAGTAGTTTGCTAAGCTATAGTGTACTTATCATCTATGCGAAGTTTTTGTGTTCTGATGAACAGTTCGTGAGGTATTATTACTTAAAATTTGCAATTTATGACTATACTTCTTCACGCACTACCGGCGACGGGACATTACTATTCTAGCTGAAACTCTGAAATTTTCAATATTAAAGCAGCAAGCCCTTATCTCGGATTTTATGAAGAGAAAATTGGCTTATGTTAATTAGGGAATCTACAGGGCATTAGTGAATTTAGATAATTTATCTGCTTGCCAGGTCCATGCAAATTGACATTCTTCTTCATGTACACGCTAATTCACAACAATTGTGTCAGATTACTGTAACCATACAATGTAACGTAATTACTAGCACTCACGAGTTGTACTAAGCATTGCTTGAAACCAGAAGATTTTCGACAAATAATAAATCTCACAGGCAATTTTTGGTGGTGGCGCCATCTGTGCGAAAATATATCGAGCTGTTTTACGTCAGTTCCAACGTTTGCCAAATATGGCGCCGCTAAACATTACAAACCGGGCAAAACGCGGAGGGAATTCTCTCTCCAGGTTTGAGTGTTTCACTCAGTCTAGTCACGGCGCCACCCCCCCCCCCCCTCATTGCCCCCCATTGTTTCAAGCACACGTGTATGCAACCACGCCTTCAATGTTGTCCTAATTGAGTTCACTAACTTGTGGCCGCGGGGAGAAAAATATGAAAGAAAGAAAAAGAAAGTGCCGTGCACGGTACATCATGAGTGCATGCCATCTAGTCAGAAGGTTAGGCGTTTGTGCCAAGGGGAATTGCAAATTGCCCTCGCCTCCTCTATTTTGAAGGCGCGTACGACGATATCTGTAAACTTGCTTTCCTCACGTGGTGAGGTGCGATGTGTGTGGCAGGGTACTGAGCGAGCCTTCCAGACTGCAGCGAAAAGTGCAGATGGGTGCGGGACCTGCTGCGTTTCGAGCCGCGCTCTACTAACCAAATGTCACGTGTTCCGACGCCCAGTGAATTTTTGAAACACGTGATTATAACCATTATCATTATAATCATTGATATCATTATAATCAACATAGTGGTGCGGCGTAATGCAAGGAATTTAAGAGTGCATGCACCCAAGCAAAATTGGCCGAGGGCCGACCATTGGGTGGTGCTCGGCAGATCGCTGGGAGCCGATCATGTCGGCTTGAAGAGCTTGGGCCGTAAAAAGGCCGACTTATGTTGCCGACCCCGTCGGCGCTGGCTTGGTCACGGATGCTGGCCCGGATCCGTAGTCTGCATATATAATACCGAGCACGAAAGTTTTGGCTCGCCAGAGACATCGGCTTCACGCTGGCCTGACGCTGCTGGCCGATCATATGCCCGCCGCCTAGTCGGCGTCGGCTTCCGACTTGGGGGGACGGGATTGGGGAGCGAAAGGATAGGGAAGGAAGTCGCCTCAACCGTCTGTGGCAGTCCGTTCAGGCCATAATCTAGTAACGTCGGTTCAGGCAGCATTCATGGGGAGGAACCAGCAAGAGGCAGGCGCATAGATGGTGGCTGTTCGGAGGAGCTTTCGGCGGGAAGAGACGTTCAGTGGCTGCTTGATCGGCGCAGCTTCGCACGGTTTCAATGGCGCTGCGCTTCTTGTTCGCGAAAAATGATTATTTCGAGCCTGCGGATTTTCATCTCCTACGGACGTCCACATTTACTCGTAAGTTGCATGTTATTTATACTATTAGAGGCTATCTTTTGTAGCGTTAATTTGGAAGGAGAGCGCGTAAGGGCTTACGTTTCTTTGTTTCGAGACCTCGTCTGCCCTTTCGATCTGTTGAAAGCGACATTATAATAGCGTGGCCAAAATGTCACGTCTTGTGGTTTATTCTTTCTTCTTTCTGGGGTTTTACGTGCCAAAACCAGTTCTGATTATGAGGCACGCCGTAGTGGAGGGCTTCAATAATTTTGATCACCTGGGGTTCTTTAACGTGCACTACAACGCTAGCACACGGGCGTTTTTGCATTTCGCCTCCATCGAAATGCGGCCGCCGGGGCCGGGATTTGATCCCGCGAACTCCTGCTCAGCAGCGCAACGCCTTAGCTGACTGAGCCACTCCGGCAGGTATGTCTTGCGGTTTATGGAGCTGCACTCAATGTGCAAGAGTTCACATGCCAAAGCTTGTCGTGCAAGCGAATTAAGAGACTGGTTGCGTCGTGATATGCATGAAGCACCGATATGTGCATGCAGTGCCCGTAACATATACTATACTATAACATATACTATAGATTTTAAAAATATACAAATGTGACGTAGTTGGACAGAACCAAGGTAAAGTTGTTTGCCGTCGCTTGAAGATACTCAGATTATTTTTTGCATTCGGTCTTAATACCTAATTTGTCTTAATTAATGAATAAACTTATCAAATATTATAAACGCGTCACTAAAAAATTGTAGAGAAACATGAAGATCCCAATACAACTTTCTGTTGCAATTATTACTTGCTACATAAAAGTGTTTTCCGACTGTGAGAGAAGCCTGCGAATACAGGCAAAGTGCCTCAAGCGGCGAGTTGAGCGACAATTTTGCGTGTATTTGCGGGCTTCTTTCACGCTCTGAAAAACACTTTTATGTAACACGTATGAGCAAAAGAAAGCTCTATCGGCAGTTTAGACTGTCTGGTTACGAACAATTTGCCTCTGAGACAAGTGGAAATCCTAGCAAGATCTTAGTATGCGTGCGATGTGACCTCACGTACTCGCTAAACCAAATTCCGGTGCACAACAGCAACGAATACGTTTCTATAACAGTGAAACTAAAGCGCCGCACAATCTCGGTCATCGGTGGCTATTTTTCTCCCAGGGGAAGATTTGACGCTGGGCACCTGAAACTTGTTCTTGACTCCAGCCAAGGGCCTCATGGTATCGTAGGTGACTTCAACGCACACCACCATCTTTGGGGTAGCAGGGTCATAAACATTCGAGGAAGACAACTTCTTGACTTCACAAACAGCAATGGTCTTGACATCCCAAACGACGGCTCACCAACATATTTGCGTGGCACAACGTACAGCAGCTGTCTCGATTTAGCTATCGCTTCACGATGTCTTTCGTCTTCGGCTACCTGGTGCACAGATGCTGAAACGTACGGCAGTGATCACCTACCTACTTATGTACAATTTAGATGATGTACGAGACTCCCTAATCCTCATGCGCAACGCACTGACTGGGATGCTTTTCAAAACAAGCTGGAAGACTCCTGCGGTTGTATAACTTGTCCGCAAGAGATCGAAAAGCGAATCACAGCAGCAATACACGCAACAACAGGCATCGTCGCAACATCAAATGCCAGAACATCCATTGACGTTGTATATGAACAGCTGCGGGCAGTCCGTCGTCGCGCCGAGAGGAAATACAGGCGAACTAAATTGATGTCAGACTTGAGGACGTCACGCCGTGTGCAAAAGAAAATTCAAAGACACTTAGAAAAGCTCGACAGACAACGTTGGAGGTCCTTTTGCACCAGCCTGGACCCAAGAAAACCATTATCCACGATATGGCATGTTGTGCGAGCCTTGCCATCTACTCCACAACAACAACGTCCCTTCCGAGCTCTGTCTATCAATCAGATGCACAGTGAGAAGGAGATCGCGAAAGATTTCTGCTTGCATCTCTCCGGCTCTGCAACAGTGGTATCTGCACTGATGATGATGTGTGGTGTTTTATGGCGCAAGGGCCAGTTATGGCCAAAGAGCGGCATGTCAGTGTTTGTGAGTGTGCAGTGGAGCGATGAATTCTGAGAAGTAGATGAAGCGTGGCTGTAAAGGGGCCTAAAAATAATCGCTGTAAAGTGCGTAAAATATACAGGTACTAAAATCATGGAAATGACTAATGAGGTGTACTATGAAGGGAAGAATGCGTTGAGAAAGAATGACACGACATTTAAAATATTTAAGATGCAGTAATTGGTAAGAAGCACTACTGCCTATACAGAGCCCTTGAATCACAAGGGCCTGGAGGCATGTGCTATAAAAACTACCATCACAGCGGCATCCTCTGGAGAGAGGATGCGCTACGAACTCATTGGGCTAATAACATGAAGGACCACATCGTTCAAGAAATCGACGACTGCTTTGTCGTTAAAAAGCGGTTCTTCACCAAGAAACATGATGAGATGAAGGGGCAGATGATATCGGTACGCTTGAGGAAAATATTTCTTTCTCTCTGTTTCAGCTTCCCGACACTCCACGAGGACGTGGAGGACAGTCAGCCTCTCACCACATCTACCACAGGTTGGTGGTTCATCACCAGTAAGCAAAAAATTGTGGGTGCCATATGTATGTCCTATTCTTAGGCGACAGAACAGGACATCAGTTCGTCGTGTTTTCGTTATGGGGGGCCAGAAGCCTAACTGTGGTTTTATCAAGTGAAGCTTATTATTTCTTTCCGCGTCCCATAAGCGTTGCCAGTGGCTTCGCAGTTTCTTTCGCAGGAAAGGCTTCAAATCTGTTGCGGGAACAGCAGCTGTAGGGAGATGTAACGCCTGAGATGTAACTGATGTGGCCATTTGGTCTGCTCGAACATTACCCTCAATGCCTCTGTGGCCCGGCACCCAGCATATAATCACATGCTGGTTAGAGATATATGCTTTACACAGGACGGAATAGAGCTCATTAAGTACAGGGTTTTTGTGTTTACAGAGTGACTTCAATGCTTTCACGACACTTTGGGAGTCCGTAAATATGATAGTTTTTTGAAGTTTTGATCTCATTATATACTTTACAGCCGATAATAGTGCATAGGCCTCAGCCGTAAAGATACTTGTCTCCGGGTGCAGTACACCGGATTCCGAAAAGGATGGACCGATGGCTGCATAAGATACCCCGGCATGTGACTTGGAAGCGTCTGTGTAAAACTCTACACGAGTATTTAGATTGGAGTTCTCGGAAATGCACTTTAATGTGTGCCTCTGGCGCGTGTTTCTTAACTTCTATAAATGATATGTCACAATCTATGAGCTGCCACTGCCACGGAGGTAACAGTTCCGCTGGCGCCATAGGACGATGATCAAGCAGCGGAACACCCATTTCCTCACTAAGATTCCTCACACGCAAAGAGAACGGCTTTCTTGCTGCAGGTCGATTGTGGAAGAGTGTGGCAGCAGTGACATCGTTTATTGTTGAATAAGACGGATGTTCAATATTTGCTTGTACTTTCAGAAAATATGTAAAACTGCTGTATGACCGCTGCAGATGAAGCGACCACTTATTCGACTCTACGCAGAGGCTCTGGATTGGACTTGTCCTGAAAGCACCAGTCGCGAGACGGATGCCCAAGTGGTGAACGGGGTCTAGGATTTTTAATGCACTTGGCGTTACGGAATTATAAATTATAGACCCGTAATCAAGGCGTGAAAGGACAAGACTGTTATACAAGTTCAAGAGACACTTTCGATCACTGCCCCATGTTGTGCGCGATAGAAGCTTTAGGAGGTTCATTGTCTTCAGGCACTTTGTCCTTAAGTACTTGAGGGATAAACGTCAGCTTGGAATCTAAAATGATTCCTAGAAACTTATGCTCGCTCCTCACAGAGAGCGTATCTCCTTTTATTTCAATAGTTGGGTCTGGCGTTACACCTCTCTTGTTTGTAAAGAGTACGCAAGTACTCTTCTGTGAATTAACTTTGAAACCATTTTCATCTGCCCATTTAGACAATCTGTTTATTCCCAGCTGTATTTGTCGTTCACAGATGGCAATATTACATGACTTAAAGGCTATCTGCACATCATTGACATAAACGGAATAAAACATAGTGCGTGGGATGGCTGTATGCAGGCCGTTCATTTTTACAATAAATAGCGTGCAACTAAGCACACCCCCTTGCGGCACACCGGTCTCTTGGGTGAAGGGCCTAGAAAGAGCGTTACCCACTCTTACACGAAATGTGCGGTTAGACAGATAACTTTCGATTGTGTTTAGCATGTTGCCACGGACACCCATCGCCGAAAGATCTCGAAGAATTCCGTAGCGCCATGTCGTATCGTAAGCCTTTTCTAGGTCCAGAAATATTGAGAGGCAAAACTGCTTATGTATAAAAGCATCTCTAATATAAGATTCAATGTGAACAAGGTGATCTGTTGTGGACACACCTTCTCTGAAACCGCACTGTAAGGGATCGAGTATTTTGTTGCTTTCAAGAAAATGGATGAGGCGCCGGTTAATCATTTTCTCGAAGAGCTTGCATATACAACTTGTCAGAGCTATAGGCCTATAGCTACTGGCCGAAGAAGGTTCCTTGCCATCTTTGAGGATAGGAATTACGATTGCTTCTTTCCATGCAGTCGGAATGTAGCCGGCAGAGAACATGGTGTTAAAGAGTGACAATAGTGTTTTGTGAGTTTCAGGGTGTAAGTGGTTTATCATTTTATATAGTATTCTGTCACTTCCTGGAGCAGAATCGTTACAACAATTCAGTGAAGCCTAAAACTCCGCCATGCTAAATGGACGATTGTATGCTGCATTGGCTGTGTCTTTCCGACTCAGCGGCTGTCGCTCTGCTTGTCGCTGGTATTTTACAAATGTGTCTGCGTAATGGGATGTACTGGAAATATGCTCGAAATGTGCTCCTAGACAATTAGCCTGGTCCTCAAGAGTGTCTCCTTGTGTGTTTACTAAAGGTAGAGGATGAGTTTCGCGGCCTTTTATTTTGTTTACCCTGTTCCAGGCTTTGCGTTCGTCTGTATAAGAATTGATGTTGCTTATGTATTTTTCCCAACTTTCCCGTTTAGCACGTCGGCGTGTTCTTCTACCTTGTGACTTAATCGCCTTGAAGTTAATTAGGTTTTCTGCGGTTGGGGAGTTACGAAGGAGATTCCAGGCCTTGTTTTGCTTTTTCTGGGCTTCCCTACACTCCTCATTCCACCATGGAATACGTCGTTTCGATGGCGACCCATTTGTTTGGGGTATACATACTGATGCAGCATCAATAATAAACGCTGTAAAATATGCTACTGCATCGTCAATACCAAGTGCACAGACATCGTCCCAGGGCAAATGTGTTGCTTCACGAAACCGCATCCAGTCGGCTGAGTCGACTTTCCATCTAGGAACATGTGTAGAGCACTCAGCTTGTTTTGTAAGGCTTAGTACGATGGGGAAGTGATCACTTCCATAAGGGTTATTAATAGCATCCCACTTCAGATATGGCACAATTGTACTGGACGCTATGCTTATGTCTATGGAAGAAAATGTTTTGTGTGTAGAGCTGTAGAATGTTGGTTCTTTTGTGTTAAGCAAGCAGGCATTTGAAGAGAGGAGAAAGTTTTCTATTAGTCGTCCTCTCGCGTCACAGCGAGAGTCGCCCCACAGTGTACTATGTGCGTTTAGATCACCAACGACTATGTAAGGGTGATGGAGTTCATCAATAAAGCTTTGAAATGTTGTTCTAGACAGTTGATAAGTTGGGGGGATGTATATAGACGCGATGGTGACTAGTTTATTGAATAGCACTGCTTGGACAGCAACTGCTTCAACAGGGGTTTGGAGTTGCAATTTCCGACATGCAACTCCTCTGTCAGCTATTATAGCTACACCACCTGAGGCTGTAACAGCCTCGTCCCGGTCTTTCCGGAAAATAACGTATTGCTGGAGAAAGTTTGTTTGTGTAGGTTTAAGATGTGTCTCCTGAACACACAGCACCTTTGGATTGCATTGGTGTAAAAGTTCTTTAATGTCATCGAGGTTGTGCATTAGGCCTCTCACGTTCCAGTGTAATATTAGTGTATCCATATTGTTTGTGTTTTTGGGCTGTGTGTCAAGAGACGAGTCTAGTTGGCTTATGGAGCCTTTCCAGGCCCCGTAATCCGGAGTTTGTCTTTCTTGGAGCGGTCGCGAGAATCGCGTCGCTCCGGAGGCGCTGGATGCGCCGCCTGGATTGGGGTTGTGTCCATCGACTCCAGAGAGCCGCTGGACTTCCGCTCAAGGTATCTGCACTGTTCAGGTGCGCTCCGCGAACAGTGGACGATCGTCTCGACCTTCCATTCACATTGCAAGAGCTACTTGCGGCGATCTCTTCTTCAATACACTCAAGTGCACCGGGGCCTGATGGCATTACCTATTCTACCCTACGCCATCTGGGCCTTCGAGCGACTGAAGAGCTTCTAGCTTTGTATAATCTCTCTTGGACCTCGGGAACTGTGCCTGCACATTGGAAGACAAGCAAGATCATAGCAATATTGAAGCCAGGCAAGTCACCCCATGATATGCTTTCCTACAGACCATGGGCGCTTGCCAGTTGTATAGGAAAAACCATGGAACGGATGCTTTTGGTGCGCCTGGAATGGTTTTTGGAGAAGCATAATATATATCCAGACGCGATGACAGGTTTCCGAAAAGGTAGGTCGTCAATCGACAGCGTTATTGACCTGGTAACAACTGTTGAACATCAGAAACGTCGCCGACGATTGACGGCTGCTGTATTTCTGGATATCAAGGGTGCATTTGACAAATTTCTACATGATGCAATTTTAAATTCCCTTGAAGAATATTGCATTGGTGGCCGTATGCATCAGTGGATAGCCAGCTATCTTCGCGAGAGAACGATATTTATGACCACTCTTGACGGTCATACAAGGAACCATCCTGTCTACCGTGGGGTGCCTCAAGGAGGTGTACTGAGCCCAACCTTATTTAATGTTGTTCTCGTTGGACTCGTCAAAGAACTCGTCAGTCTCGGTCTCTGTGTACGCAGATGACATCTGTATATGGACCACGAGCTTAACGCGCTTACAAGTACAAACGAAGCTACAGCGTGCAGTGTCAATAACGTCGCAATACCTAAATAGTCGTGGGCTTCAGCTCTCACCGATAAAGAGTGTAGTCTTGGCATTTACGCGGAAGTGAATGGCCTGCTACCCCGTCATGATTTATGGCAAGATTATACCTTCGTTAACCCACTACAAGTTTCTCGGAGTCACCATCGACCGTGACTTATCTTGGTCGAAGCACATCTCTGCATTGAGTAAAAATCAGGACAGCTTTGCACAAATCATTCGACATATGTCTGGAAAATCGTGGGGGCCATCCCAATCATCTCTTCTGCAGCTCTACCAGGCGCTTTTTGTTGGATACCTCCGCTACAGCACGCCTGTACTTTCTCGGATTAGTTCATCTGCCGTCCGCACACTTGAAGGAGCTCAGGCTCGCGCACTAAGAATTTCCCTAGGTTTACCACGATGTACTTCCACATGGGGCACTATTGCAGAAGCACGCGCATGCCCAGCTCGAGTTTATCTGCCACATGAGCCAATGCGAGTGCATTTAAAGCTACTAACTAGGCATAGTAATCATACACTGACAAATGTCACGAGTATACGGCCTGACGCCGCCTACTCAGAAGCCGTTTTGTCGCAACGGGATCTACTGCCGTCGGACTTCGCACCGCATGGCATACCGGAAGCTCCACTCTGGACGATGGCAAAGCCGACGGTGAAAATCTCAATCCCCGGAATAACGAAAAAGTCAAAAATGCCGCTTGCTGGTCTCAAACATTTCGCGTTATCCTACATTGCTTACAAGTACGGACGTACCGAACACGTTTTTGCAGATGGTTCTGTTACACAGACCTCTTCCGCAGCAGCTTACACGGTACTTGCAATGGGGATAGCGCAGCGGTTCAAGATAGGACACAAAACATCGTCTACAGCAGCTGAGTTGACCAGCGTTCGAGAAGCAGTCCGCTGCATACTGCAACAAAACGTCGCTAACTGGACAGTGTTCTGCGACTCAAAACCGGCGCTGCAACTCATAAGCAATTATATGAATCACAGAAGCGCTTATAGTCCTCTAATCTACGACATCATGGCTCTGCTTAATGAGGCGTCTCAATCCGGACATACCATTGCGCTGCAGTGGATTCCCAGCCACTGTGGAATAGCCGGAAAGGAGCAGGTTGACGCGGAGGCAAAAATGGCGCACACTGACGGGGAGATTATAAAACTTCCCTTTTGCCGCTATGATATCAACGCCTTGCTATACAACTCCATCAAAACGTCTATGGCGCGTCAATGGGACAACCCCGAATATCGGCAAGAGCGCCTCCATAGACTTGACGCCGGTTTGCGATTCCGACTTCCACTTCGGATGCTCAGAGGCCAGAAAACACTGATCCATCGATTACGGCTTGGTGTGGCGTACACTCGCAAATACCTTTACAAAATTGGACGAGAACGGGACCCTGATTGCAGCGTCTGTCACACTCCCGAGACAATAGAGCACATACTTTGCGTGTGCCCTCAATATGCGGCCGAGCGAAGGACACGAAAGCGTAGTGTTGACTGTTTGGACTCCCGCCCCTTTTAGGAAGCAAAGGTTTTAGGCGCGTGGAGAAGCATTGATCATGCCCAGCGCACCATAAGATCACTTTTGAACTTCATCTGTGAGACGGGCTTAGACGGTCCTCTCTATGACCTGTGCAGTGTGCAGTGTGCGAAATGTGTTTGTGCGATGACGTTTTGTGTGGACAACACTACTCCTGCGTGTAGTGTGTGAAAAGTGCACAACCGCGTATTTGAGAACGTGTGTAAATAGTAGCTTATTGTACGATATCATAATCACCTGCTACTTACCTCTCCCTGTATCTCCCACTTCCCCTTACCCCAGTGAGGAGTAGCAGGCTAGAGACGTGCTCTCCAGGCCGACCTCTCCTCCTTTCTCTTCATTAAAATCTACTCCTCCTCCTCCTCTATCGGGAGTTTTTCATTTTGCTCTACAATTTTCTCATTAAAAATAATAATCTCAGTATCTCCAAGCAATGGCAAACAATATTACCTTGGTTCTGTCCAGCTACGTGGCATTTGCGTGTTTTTTTAAATATTGGTGCATGATAGTTGGGACATCCTATACTAGTATATGCCCCACACACCATGTATCTACTACGTTGCAGTCGTGGTGAAGGTAATTCGAAGGCAAATTTCGCCCCGCTAGCGTGAGACTTTCTCGATGCTTGTTTTGAGGCTAAATAATGTGAGACTGCGTTTCATGTGCGATGCGTATTTAGGGTTTGTCATGAAAAATCATGGATTTGTCGGACCCTGTTCATAATTAAGTACAATGCTTAAAGAGTAACTTAGAGGCCACAAAGCATCTGGTCCAATATTCAGCACCCAAACAATAGTTATACATGTCCCATTTCTGAAACTTACGTTGTACATGTCTGTATTTCAGATACCAGAGCGGGACCATAGCAGAATCAGTCAAGTGACCTGGCTGCACAGTTCTTTGCTAAATGGGCTTGCGCAATTCAAGGAAGGACATTTTCAAGTACCCATACAAGACTGTGATTCATTAATTCTGATTTAATGTTTGTCACAACCACTAACCTACTGTTACAGCATTTCAGAACAAAGTATTCCAGTTTCTGTTGTGTTTGTATAGTTCAATAAAAGTCGACAAAATGAACTGTAGTGATAGTTTGTCTACAAAGCGCTCGCCTTCGTTATATAGCGCGTTTAAAGACACAAACGTGTGCATGAATTAAATAGGGAATTATACGTGTCGTTCTTTATGTCAAACTATCTTGTTTTTATTCTTGTTGGAGATACCAGCATTCCGTTTCTTCATCTGGGTTGCATTTAACAGGTGGACATTACTTTCTTAATGAGCAGTATAGTGCATAGGTTGCTAATTGACAAAACCGTGCCAATTATCTTTTTAATTATGAACTTTAGTGCACATGTTGCAATGGCAGAAATGAGCCCGTTAACATACAAGGCCAATTCAGTTGGAACCAATTTTGTAACTAGTACCATGGTTTCAAGGTATACGTCAAAGTATGGGGCAAAAATGCCTTGGTGTCATCTGTATTTCCTTGCGGCACTGTGAATATATGCAATGCTCAAGGGTAGTAGTCAGGACACCAATGAATTTATTTTGCTGACTTAATTTGACTTTGCATATCTTGATATTGACACTAGTTAAAGATTGGTTCCGATTGAATATGTCCTGCGCGCTTACGGCCTCTAATTTCACCATTACGACATGTACCCTAAAGCAAATAATTAAAAATATAATTAGCGCGACTTTTTTAATCAAATGCTGCCGCACTTGCAAGTTGCCTGAATGTAATGTCTGCTGTTCAGGTAATTCTGCTGAACAAGCTGAATATTTGGTATCTGCAGCAGGGGCCTTAACTCGACATAAGAAAAAAAAAACAATCGCTGCATGTGAGCGAAAAAATGCCTACATATAAATGCCGGCAATAGAATGCTGGCCGTGGACAAGCCACGTTGTGACCGTCGTGCTGAAATCGTTGGCCCGTACGGCGGCCAGTCACGGCCACAATGAAGTAACCGGCGGCCATAACATCGGCCCGATGGCGACTGCAGATTGGCCACGTGCAACAACCGAGCCTGGCTCAACCCAGAAGGCCGAGATCGGGCCTTCGTTTCTTTACCTGGCCATGGGCGGCCGCTCGATTTCCTGCCGAGCTCATTTTTTTGCTTGGACAATTGCTCGCGTCATTCCCCTGAATTCAGCTTTCATACCTTGAACACAAGGAATGTTGGACGCGACAGCGTGTTGTATCACGCATTCACATTTTCAGCTGTCGCGAGCCGTGTTCGTATGCATGCATGCGAACACGGCTCACACGGTTTCACACGGCCACTGGTTCACACTGGTTTCACACTGGTTTCACACGGCCACTTTCGATCGCTATCGAGCCCGATCCGAGTGAAAATTGGCGTCCTTCCGCAGTTAGCGCAAAGGAGCCAATCGCAACAAAGAAATTCTGTGCCGATGTGGCTCGATCGCGATCGAAAGTGTGAAGATGGAAAGTGCTACTATAAGAATTATAGCACCGGCAACATCACTAGTCTAGTAACGTTGAGCACCGGTGTGTATGTTAGTCACACGTTGTATTTTAGGCAATGATTTCATACTAAGGCACGTAAGCGTAAAATACAGGCTCGTAAACGTGAAGTAAGCAATCGAGTTTTACTCGCAACATAATAAAGGACAGAAAGAAATTAAAAAAAAAAGTGTTACTGGCATTGCCCCGCGAGCGCGGCTCCTACGCGTACGGAGAGTGGCTTTCCCGCACAACTTTGGAACCCAAGATGGCGTACTTTGGCGCAACTCTGGCTCCCTAAATGGAGCCTATACCGTAACTCTAGGCTGTTCTAACGTCCCTGTATGTTCCAAAGGTAGCACACACCATTGTTCAAATAGGAAGCACAATACCCTCCCCGCCATCCACCCCTCTCCCGACTTCGCCGTTTTCCGCTCTCCTGTTGGACGAGGCTTGACACATGACCAATAACCTCGGATGATCCCGCGAGGCTTTCGTTTTCGCGGGAAAACGGCGTCATCAGTGAGCGTAAAAACACCGGGACATATGTGCGCTGTGCGTGAGCGTAGGCTTTTTACATTTTTGAAGACGCCTTCGGCTCCAGCACGACGCCGACTTGCTGTGCTGTTGGATGTTCAAATAGCATTGCCAAGGGGCGCAAGCTTTTTGCGGTTCCTCGTGGCAAACGAAACATCAAACGGCGAGCAGTTAGTGATGAACGCAGTTATCAACGCGGGAAGGTGGATGCGTTCGCGGGTTCACTATCAGCCAACGACTGAGTAAAAAAAAAAAAAGTCCTGGTTTATGCTCTGCGGCGAACAAAAGGGCGCATTTTGGCAATATGAACACCAGCATGACTCCTCATCAAATGAGCATAATGAAGAGTCACTAATTAAAGAGCAAAACGCCGAAAGCACATGTACACACGGGAACCGAAAACATATAACTAAGGGGGAAACAAAAGCGCGCGGATGCATCGTGGGAAAAAAAAAAAGCACGTTGACGGTAATTAGCCCATAAATGTTCCCGCCGTGTTGTGTGTGCATAGTTTGATGTAGCTCTCTTGTTTTCGTAAATGCGCCAACTGACCACCATTCGATTCCGAGAAACAATCAGCAGTAGTAAATACTGCTTAGGATTGTGTTTAAATTGTTCTAATTTTCGTTTTCCTCGTCTGAGCGACGGAGATTATACAAATAATTGAAGGTACTACATATCTTACGTACATATTTTACCTACGAACATCCTTGTGAAAACGCGCCCAGAACAGTCGCGTTTCAAGCAAGCGCTTCAACGCGTCGCATGCGATACGAAATGAAGCGGGCCGTAGCGGCGGTATACCAGCCGGGCGCGCTTCGCTCACTAATGTTGGCCGAGAGGGAGGGGCGAGGAGCAAACGGCGCGGAGCGGACGAGTCTGCGCTATCTTGAAAAATACAGGGACCTTAGGCTGTTCACGTTGGCGCCTCCGCTAATCCCGTAAAAACGCCCAGTGCATGCCCTTGCACTTGTGTTTGCCCGAATACCACAAACGCTAAACTCTATCGTGGTAGTAATCCTTCGGCGTGAAGTGACGCCCCGAACGGGTAGATGCTGGCGCCGATCAGATACCGACCGTGTGATGTGCTGCACCCACTCCGCTCGTCTGTTGCCTCACAATGCACACAATATCGCAGCTTGACATATTGCCAGTCGCCACGTTTGCAGCCCGCAAATCGACAAGGACGAATCATGGTGATCGCAAAAAAAAAAAAAGATCGAGACCAACACTGACCGCGCAGCTCTCGTCAACGCGGAGCACGTCGTGACACATACAGACGACACTTTCTGTGTGGCGGAAGGGTTTCAGTGTAGTGATAACTCGTCCTTGTGCATTCTCTTTCGGTTTCTAAATCTTTGTAGAAACAAGGTAACCGACATAGCGACTATTGCGAACAACATTTGTTCACCATGAAGTCTCGCAATTGGGGGGGGGGGGGGGGGCAAAGGTTGGTTGGCAAAGGTTGGCATGAAGAACATGCCAACCTTTGCCATACAGCCTATGGCGGTGTACCGTAGGGACCAGAAGGCCATGGTCAATGTGGTCACTAAATAAATGAAAACCACCGGACCATATTGATTTCTGATTCTTTACTAGTTCAAATAACCAATTACTCCATCTCATCTTAATAGTCATAATTGGAAATACCTAATTCCCACCATGGTACAGCTTCGCTGGTCTTCCATCACCACCCCAGTGGAAGGGCTGCCAGTTTTTTTAGTAAGCATATTTTTCTTCACGTGCTTGTAGTAAGCCTTCTTGACATGTGGAAGTTTGTTAAAATTTACAATCTCTTGAAAGTGCAATACAATTATCCGAATGACAGCAGTCTAAGCAGTTCCAAAACTCGTCATTTTGGCTTGTCGCGTGAATTATATATGGTATCCCAGCTAACCATGGTCATCAGGGCATTGTAGATGCGTCGTGGTTAGTTTAACCGCGGATCTGTTAAAATAACCACGACGCAATTAAAATAGCAAAACGTCTCTGAGCAACCTCGTCACCTGCGTTGCCTCGAAACCACCTCGCTGAGCGACGTGTGCTTCGCTTTCTTGTCGTGCCGTGCACATGTTGGCTTGACATGGGGCGTTAAGGAGAGGGAAGGAGAGCATGCACGCGGCGCGCACTATGCTCGGGAGAGAGAACGAAAAAATGAGAGCGAGAGAGAGAGAGAAAGAAATGGTACCGGTACCAACGAGGTAACGCGCAGAGCTGCTGCCGACGCCGTCCGCGTTTCCCCGTTTCCCCGCGTTCACGCCGAACGCGCGTGGTGTCCGTGACAGCAGCAGGCGCCTCGGGTGGCGGGTCGTCAGGCTTCGATCAGCCACAACCCGGCAAGTGTGGAGGTGCAGCTTGGTCGTGAGCCACCTGCCACCGCGAGGGTGGCAGAACTCTCGTTGACTGTGTGGCGAGTACATGTAGCCTTGACATGGGACGACCAAAGAAGATACAAACACCCGAAGAAGAAGCTGCTGATCTTGAAGCGCGCTGTACGGCCAAGCCAGAATCTGCGCTTCGGTGGTGAGCCGAATCGGTATACCGTGCCAAGCAGCACTTGGCATTTCCTAGCAAACCTTATCCAAGCCAAAACCTAACAGAATTTAGGTCGATCACCAGCTCTGCTGTTTACTCTAGCCTTGCACCACTAACGCGAGCTGCCCACCTTTTTTCATCATCACGCCAGAATCATCCCATCGTCGTCATGCCGTCGTCCTCATAATTCCTTCGTCGTTCTATCGACGTCATTCCTTCTCCGTAATTTCATCGTCGTCACTGCATGCGCCGGCAGCGTCGGGTCATTGTCCTACCATCGTGAGACAGCCTTGGCGAGTGATTGTCATAACAAGCGGACCAGTCACAGAGACAGTGTATGTCACATATAGCCGCATCCCTTGAAATCTGAGGAGGACCACTACAGATTTCAAATAAAGATGTCGTAGTCAATACGATGTGTCGCTACGTGGTGGCTGCATTACGCGTGTGCTATTCGCGTTAACTTCGATATTCATGTTAAGGTTGATTCTGCCGGAATTCTTTCGTCTTTGCGACACTAAAATACGCTGATCAACATTGTCTCCAGGTTAAGACCTCGAGTTCCTAGAGGTTATCATGCGCAGGCGTGAGACGGAAGACCCAACGTTCGATTGACGAGAGTTCGACAGCGGCGCTAACAAGTTGAAAGCATTGTGGTGTGTGAGTATGGCGGCGAAATCCAAGCTTCATGAAATACTCAACACCACAAAGCCTTACCAAAATGACGAAGAGTTAAAAAGATATTTGCATTGCAATCGCGCTAAAGAGATTGGAAACTAATTGATTAGTGCGAGACTCGTTGCAAAAAAATCCCTAGACTGTCTTCAGGTAGAAACGATGGAACCCAGCCTTTAAGACGCAAACACAAGGAGGGAAGTAGACGGACACACGCTGGGTCCGTCTACAATATCCAGCGTGTGTCCGTCTACTTATCTCCTGGTGTTTGCGTCCTAAAGGCTGGGTTCCATCGTTTCTACAAGTATGTACCGAAAGGCCGAGCAACAGACTCTTCTACGATTTGTGTCTTCAGGTATCCAAGCTATTCTTCGTACAGCAACCACAAGGGGAATCAATCAGAAGTTTCGGTACAGCTGGTTACATTTTTCAAGGGCAGAAGACGTGCCTAGGGCCAGAGTTGTGTGCAATATTTTATTGTTGCAAAAAAATATGTACATTTTCGACAGCCTAACCGAAGAGCAAAAACTACCGAAGAGTGCGAGATATGGCAGTGGAACTGCCGTGAATTTCGACAGAAAAAGGGACAGCTCTTACAGCTGGTGGCCAAACAACAGAGGCCACCAGCTGTAATAGCCCTCCAAGAGGTTGGAGTCAAGCCTAACCTACAGGGTTACGATACTCACGGTGAAGACGTCAACACAAACAGTAAATGGAAAGTAGCGACATTAGTCCACAAGTCCATAACGGCAATACAGCATAAACCAATAGAAGGAATCGAAATACCACATATCATTACAGAAATCTTATGTAAACGCAAGAAAAAGAACAGTGCCTTCATATTAAATATTTATAGTCCACCTAAACAGAGAAAGATAACCTTCGAATAGCTCTTTGGAGACGCAGTAAAGCTAGCGAAACACTACTAATAGTTGTGAGCGATTTTAATGCAAAAGATCCAAGTTGGGGATACCTAACGCCGGATAACAAAGGGAAGAACATTTCAAAACGAACAGAAGAGACAGGCATGGCACTCCTAACAGATCCAACAATCCCAACAAGAATAGGAAACAGTAAATCCAATGACACAAGTCTGGATCTAACCATGTGCAAAAATTGTCAGGCTGTCGAGTGGTGCAACACCCTAGAAAATCTAGCCAGTGACCACTGTATTATATGCACCGTGATACACACAAATCAAGTCCGTAAACAGATTGCAGCAGCCAAAATAACGGACTGGCATGCGTTTAGAAAATCACTGGAAAAACGGATGACCACCACAGACATAGCAAACTTAAATGAATGGTGCGACGAAATAAGAAGTCAAAAAGAAAGGTACACAAAAGAAATAACAAGAACAAACCAGGCGCCTGAGGTCGACTTCCACCTATTACATCTCTGGGAAGCAAGGAGAAGCCTTACAAAACGATGGAAAAGGCAGAAGCGTAACAGCAAATTAAAGGCAAAAATCGGAGATATCACCCAGCGTGCAGAAGAATACGCCAATCAACTAACCTCAACCAATTAGGCCAGATTCTGTGATTCACTCAACGGAACCCTGGGTACGGCCAAAACATGGAACATACTTAAACTCCCGGTTGACCCAACAAAGACGAAAAGTGAAAATAGTAAAGCCATCGAAAAATTAATACACTCATACCCTGTCACAAAATAAGATCTCATTCAAGCCATCCATAAAAATGCATTGGGGAAGACGGGAAGATACCTCCATACCACGGAAGGTACAAAGGATCACCGCAACCTGAGCCAGACAAGCCTTTCACGGAGGCAGAAGTCAGAGCAGCAATCTTTAGCACAAAAAAGAGCACGGCTCCGGGTGCAGATTGAATCACTAACGTTATGATCAGAAATCTCAATGACGAAGCCATTGTAGCTCTCACAAAATACATTAACAAACATTGGCTTGGAGGCACTGTGCCACGACAATGGAAACACGCGATTGTGGTCATGGTGCCTAAACCAGGAAAAAAGCTGAACATCGAGAACCTGAGACAGATCTCGCTTACGTCCTGCTTAGGAAAAAATCTTTGAAAGAGTGGTCAACGCCAGGCTCCTAAATAATCTTGAGTACAACGGACTGATGCCCAACACAATGTTTGGCTTTCGCCCACACCTTTCAGCGCAAGATATCCTGCTACTCTTAAAGAAGAAGTACTAACGAACGTCTCAAAGGTGGGGGAAAATGTCATTATGGCCGTTGACATAAAAGGAGCATTTGATAACATCAGTCACAAAGGAATACTTGAAGGGCTGGAAGAAAGTAACTGTGGACAGAGGATATTTCAATACGTACAGAGTTTCCTCAATCAGAGAACTGTAATAATCAAGATGGGGGATTATGAATCCGACACCATTCGGCCACCAAACAAAGGAACGCCACAAGGGGCGGCAATTTCACCCACACTTTTCAACGTTGCCATGATAGGCCTTCCAAAGCAACTCAAAGAAATCGCCGGTCTACAACATACGATATATGCCGACGACATAACCGTATGGACAACTACAGGTAGCCTCGCGGAGAAAGAAGATAGACTACAACAGGCAGCTAGCACCATAGAAGGGAACACGAGACTGCGGGGACTCCAATGCTCAGCGGGAAAGTCGGAACTTATCCGCTTTACAAAGAGAAAATCACTAAAGACAGACCCGAGTCTAACCCTGCAAGTCAAGCTAGAAGGAAAAATCATTCAAGAGAAAGATACCATAAGAATACTTGGTATGTGGCTGAAAGCTAATCAGAGATGCCTGCATACACTAAATACCCTTTAATCAGCAGTGCAACAGATCTTGCGCATGATCGCCCGTATAACAAACAATCGTACGGGGATGCGAGAACAAGATACCCTCCGAATAGTAAAAAGTCTTGTCGTCAGTCGCATCACACACTGACTCCCCTATCATAATATGAACAGGGAAGAGAAAGAAAAAGCAAACCAAATAATAAGAATGGCCTACAAGACTGCTCTAAGATTACCTCAGAATACTTCAAACGACAAGCTACTGGCGCTTGGTCTACACAACACCATTGAGGAATTAACCGAGTCACAGCTACGAACACAAGAAAATCGCCTGCTCCAGACTCCAACAGGCAGAGAAGTCTTAAGCAAGTTAGGGCGTGATGCACTAATACAAAAACATCAAGAAACTAATGAGATACCCAACGAACTTGGAGAATGGTACTCGGTATCCCCCATACCAAATAACATGGATCCTACCCTGCATGCTGGGAGAAGAACGGCTAGAGCATAATACATAGAAAAAAATGACAAAATACATGAATACGGCAAGATTCACTGAGGCCGCGCCTTATCAGACAGATGCAAGGAAGGCGATGGCAGTGGTCACAGACCGTAGAGGGAAAATTACAGCCTGCGCTTCAATAGATCGTGCTTCTACAACAGCAGCAGAAGAGGTTGCAATTGCGCTCGCAATAAAAGAGGGCTGGACGCGAAACGCTCTATTAACGATAATCACAGACTCACAGAAAGCTTACAGAAACTATCTAAGGGGCAAAGTTGGAGCACAGGCGCTCCGAATACTTGTCGGGACTGGATGGGACCCCACGGTTCAATACATCCAAACTGTGACCTGGGCACCGAGGCAGGAGGGCGTCACCGGGAACCTGCATGCGGACGAGGCGGCTCGAGGCTTTACAAATCACCGTGACGCCCCAGACTCTGCAATAGAGGATCCTACACCCCTAGACCCTTGCTTTGCAACAATTCTGAAATACTTCAGAGAAAATAGAAAGATCTATCCACCCCCGCACTAAACTCAGCGCTGCGGAGGCAACGGTGTTGCGAAGATTACAGACGAACACCTACATAAATTTGCACACACTCCACCTGATCTACCCCACGGCATACAGAGACATATGCCCGTGGTGTGGACCAACACCAACACTCGTTCACATCACGTGGGAGTGTGCAGAACACGGAGAAGAACACGAAACAAACGGCACGTGGAACGAATGGGAGGCGCTGCTGTCTAGCCCGGCCCTGGAAGATCAGCTACGACTGATCCAACGAGATGAGCGGATGGCCTGTGCTAGTGGGGCCTTGGAATAGGGGCACCACCCTGCTGGACAAGCTTCGTCTTTAACCCCCTACCCCTCTGTGGACTGGGGTAGGAGCCTGTCCGGTTTCTGAACATAATAAAGTTTTACTACTACTACTACTACTACTACTACTACTACTACTACTACTACTACTACTACTACTACTACTATTTTCGACAGCGGTCACTAATGTGCCGGTCTTCACATCAATGACCGCTGTCAAAAATATACATAGTAGGGCAACCCACTACTAGTTCCCATTAGATTTCTTCAATATTTTTACTGCGATTTGAATATTCTGCCGTAGTATATTGCAGAATTAGCCCAATTAAATAAATTTACGCTTTCAAGTGTCCATTGTTCTTAGATAAAAGCTTAAGCCCACGGGGATGATGGAAAATTTACGAGCATTGGTGAGAGGGATGTGAAAAAGAAATCTGATCGCAGAATGTTTTATTTTCTCAGTGAATTATATAACGCTATTTTCTCACGTTTAGTGGCTAAATCCTCGTAAAAAATTAAATTATGGGGTTTTATGACCCAAAACATGATGTGATTATGAGGCACGCCGTAGTGAGGGACTCCTTAAATTTAACGTGCACCTAAATCTAAGTACACGGATGTTTTCGCATTTCGGAAACATCCGTTTTTTCGCATTTCGGTTACGCGACGTCGTGCTCAGCAGCCCAACACCATAGTAAGTGAGCAACCATGGGGGTAGCTCAACCCTCGTGTTTGCAGCCTTGTAAATTTTTTTCTAGCACTACGTGGGTTCCCTGCGAAATTATGCGAATAAACAAGCAGATCATATTCCAACATGACGGTGGAAAAAAGGTACGTTGACTATGTTCTACATGCACTGCACTGAAACAAAAGCAGACGAAGTCCTAATTTGCATATATTTCGAAACAAGGATGCCTTAATTGTCGACTGAAAAACTGACACCATTATAATGTCGCAAAATAAAGCAATATTTTTACGTAGTAGTGACGGTGAAGAAATCAGTCGCAACACTGTGAATGACGAAACGGACTTTATTGCGCGAACCTGTGCCCACAAAAGCAAGTTGCACTCGAAGGCAAACGATAGCGGCGAACACAGTCGGCGATCGTCGAAACACATCGACTTTTATACGTGAGTGATTGAAGGTTCCAGATTAACCACTGGTGCCCGCGTGTCTTCCAGAAAGTTCTAAACAATTAGCTTCGCTCATACAATCAGATTACATGAGCTTCGGTGACCACAGATGAAGGATAGAAGCATCGATAACGTTCGAGAAGCTTCCTATGCAGGCTTGTCCTGCGCCGAGCGATAACGTTTAACATTTGTTAGCCGGTGGAAAGCAGGCCACCGGTGAAAGATAAACATGTATACGTGTCAATATCCTCCCCATAAAAAGCATCGTCCCGATGCTACAAACACGAAAGCGAAAAGAAAACCACGCGTACAGAAAGGAAAAAGAACAATAACAAAGCAACAAAGGACCTAAGTTCCTCAGCGGGCGTAGAAAGGCTAAAGACGCACAACGTGGATGACTTCAGCTCATGCGCGGCGCCGCTGTGATTGTGAAATGCCGTCTGGCACGACCTCATAGTCCAGTGTAGAGCACTGCACGGGCCGAATTTTTACATTGGGCGGCCCGCCCGAGCCCGATCAAAACTTTTATGGCGAGACCCGGGCCCGGCCCGGGCCCGGAAATAATCTACGTTACCCGCCCAGCCCGGCCCGCCACCCCTTTACCATAAGCCCGAGCCCGGCCCGAGCCCGGCCCGAGATCGGCTCGAAACCGGCCCGAACCCGGCCCGAGACCGAAAAATACATGTTTTTCAGAGTTGAGAAGCCCGAGAATAACTCCCAGAAAGCCCGAGCCCGGCCCGGGCCCGGGTCACAAAGCACACGCCGTGCCCGAGCCCGGCCCGAGCCCGTGAAAAAACTGCTCTACCCGGCACGGCCCGGCCCACGGGCTGGGCCGGGCCAGGGCTTTCGGGTAAGCCCGAGCCCGTGCAGTGCTCTAGTCCAGTGCGCCAATACGTCGGATGATCATATATGGTCCGAAATAGCGACGTAAAAGTTTCTCGCTAAGTCCTCGTCGGCGTATTGGAGTCCAGACCCACACATGGTCGCCGGGCTGGTACTCGACGTAGCGTCGTCGAAGATTGTAGTGTCGGAATATTGTAGTGGCGGGCGAGCTGTCGACCTTCTTTGGCACGCTGCAAATAGGTGGCAACATCGAGATTTTCTTCATCGGAGACATCCGGTAGCATGGCGTCAAGCGTCGTTGCCAGTTTCCTTCCGTAGACCAGGTTGAACAGCGCTATGTGGGTCGTTTCTTGCATGGCCGTGTTGTATGCGAAGGTCACGTACGCAAGGATGGCATCCCACGTCTTGTGTTCGACGTCGACGTACATTGCCAGCATGTCGGCGATGGTCTTATTTAGGCGCTCGGTGAGGCCATTCGTCTGCGGGTGGTAGGCGGTGGTCCGGCGATGGCTTGTCTGGCTGTATCGCAGGATGTCTTGAGTTAGTTCTGCCGTAAAGGCCGTGCCTCTGTCGGTGATGAGGACTTCTGCAGCACCCTGACGCAGGAGGATGTTCTCAACGAAGAATCGGGCTACCTCGGCGGCACTGCCTTTGGGCAAGGTTTTTGTTTCAGCGTATTGGGTGAGGTAGTCCCTAGCTACGACGATCCATTTATTCCCGGACGTCGACGTCGGAAAAGGCCCCAGTAAGTCCATCTCGATCTGCTGGAACGGTCGGCGAGGTGGTTCGATCAGCTGTAGAAGTCCGACTGGCCTTGTCGGCGGTGTTTTGCGTCACTGACAGTCTCAGCATGTCCTTACGTAATGGGCGATGTCGGCAGAGAAGCGAGGCCAGTAGTATTTTTCTTGTATCCTCGCGAGCGTGCGCGAAAAACCGAGGTGTCCAGGCGTTGGCTCGTCATGGAGAGCTTGCAGAACCTCTGGACGCAATGCTGAGGGTACCACGAGGAGGTAGTTGGCTCGGAGAGGCGAGAAGTTCTTCTTTAGGAGAATGTCATTTTTCAAGAAAAACGACGCCAATCTTCGCCTTCGGCACAATGACGGTCTTGCTACCCAGAACCTCTCACCAATATGTTACGGGGATGTTGGGAGTATAGACTGGATGTATTTACAATATATACGTGTGGTCAAGATAGCTCACCAGCAACAACACGCAGCAGACAGTGTCTCTCGATCTTCTTTTTCTTTTCTTTCCTCCTTTCCTTCAACAACATTATTATTATTATTATTATTATTATTATTATTATTATTATTATTATTATTATTATTATTATTATTATTATTATTATTGTCACTATGGACTTAATTTTTATTTCTGGACCACTTGACAAATACTTATATCTGATATTGTTATATTTTTTACAGTAAACCTGACTTGTACAAACTTACTTATGCTCGGGGACATACTATTAGTGACACACCATTTATATGCGCGCTTTAGGTCGGCCGTCAACTGAAGACAATGTCTCATTAGATGCCCTTGCACAGAATCATTCGCAGGAATCGTATCTCGGCTTCGATAACTGTAATAATAGTACTATTAAAACACGAAAGAGAATATACCCCAACACTGAGCCTTGCAGCACACCAGAGCATCATCATGTTCGCAATTCCCATTCAAGAAACACAGCTCTTCCACGTGCTTAACAATATCGCGTTAGAATCTGTATATTCGTCAAAGTATTTACGCGTTATTATTACCGCTAATCTCACCTGGTCAAATTACATCGACATTATCGACAATGCGAATCCAAGTTTGGGGTATCTGCAACGCTACATTTATAACGCCACCATCCTCTCTCTAGTTACTACTATATAAAACTCAAGTACGAAGAAAATTAGTGTATTCATCCACCGTGTGAAATTCCATTAAATTCCTTACGTCATTAGAACTCAACATTACGCCACTCGTTTTATAAGTTCAACTTATGATCGAATAGCTACTCTAACCGCTAATAAAGCGAACCTTCATTTTCCAACACTTAAACTGATATGTACATCGCAACATATATCGCATCGTATTCATCAGCTGCATAAAGTATGTATCAAATCTAGTCACTTTAACTTTCATGACCATTTTTTTTGCCTCGCACATTCATTGAATGGAATCGCCTCCTCAAAGAAATCCTAAAAAGCACTAATGAATGCAAGTTTCGTGCAACATTAACTAGCTTACGCTGTCTAATCTGAATTTGTTAATTGCAAACTTTGTTCCTTGTTAATTCTTTGCAATGTCAGGCAATATAGTATATTAGTAAATCTGCCTTGCTGGCACGCACTGAAATTTTTGTCCATTTACCACCACCTAAAATTGCATGACTGGATAGTTACATTTGATAGGGTAGCAAGGCGCGTGGTATGTTGGGATACCCGGCGGCTTTTAGCATGCTCGAGACGGCGGCATTTCTTGAGGATCACATCGGTGCTGCTGACGTTAAAAACCAGTAGATTGAAGGCGTAGTCAGCAATGCCTTTGAGGACGGCACTAACCTTCTCGTCCGTCCAACATGTTCGGGTCCGTCTTGCTACAAAGGGCCAAGACGTCAAGAATGTACGAAATGTTGGACTCGGTCGACGTCTGTACGCGTGTGGCCAGGGCCTTCTTTGCATTGAGTTGGCGACCAAAAAGATTGCGAAAAAATTGGCACCTTGCACTAGTGGTGCAAGGCTGGAGTAAAAAGCGGAGCTGGTGAGCGACCTAGCTTCTTCCAGGTTTTACTAGCCTTGGCTATCTTTTGCAAGGAAATGCAAAGTTTTGCTAGGCATGGTATTCTGAACCGGCTCGCCGCCGACCCAGAGGATTATCGTTTGGCCGCGCGATGCGCTTTATTATGAACCGCTTCTTCTTCAGGTGTCCGGATCTTCTTTCGTCGTCCAATGTCAAGGGTACATCTACTCGCCACAGAGTCCACGAGAGTCATGCCGCCGTAGCGGCGGCTCCGAGGTTTATCTCCCCGGTGACGTCACGGCCAAGCTGCGCCTCCACACTTGCCAGGGCGTCGCTGGTCGAAACCTGCCGAGCCGCCGCCAGAGGTGCCGGCAGTAGTCACAGACACCGCGCGTGTTCGGCACGAACGCATGGAAACGTGGAAATGCGGACGGCGTCGGCAGCAGCTCTGCGCGTTGCCTCGTTGGTGCTGCTACAGTTTCGTTCTTTCTCTTTCCCTCGCTCTCATTTTCTATTTCTTTCTCCCGAGCATAGCGCGTGCCGCGCGCACGCTCTCTTTCGCTCTCCTTAAAGCCCCATGTCAGGCAACATGCGCACGGCACGACGAGGAGGCGAAGGACACGCCTCTCCGCGAGGTGGTTGTTAGGCCACCCAGGTGACTCATCGCTCAGCGATGTTTCTTCGGTCGACGAGCACGGTTTTAGGGATTGCTTAAACAGCTTCGCTGTTAAAAGGTCGCGGAGCTTCTCTTTGAAGAGATCCCCGCTCGTAATCTTCTCTTCGTGAGACTGGAACCATGCTGTGGCTCCAGACTCCAGGCGAGAGGTTTCAGGTGAGAGTTCACGCAGGCGTGACTTCTCGCCTGCGTCCTAACTGCGCCTCGGTAAGGCCCAATGAAAACGCGCCAAGCATGTAAACGCACTCGCTTGCCCGCGAAGCGTTCATAACTCGAGCGACGCTCAGCATCATTCAGTTGAAAACCGCACCAACCAAAAACCTCAAGTTGGCCCACACTCAAATTTCAAGTTGGGCATCCCCAATCTAAAGTTGGCCGAAACACACATATCAGTGGTACGAACGCTAAATTTAAAGTTGGCCCACCCCGAAATTCAAGTTGGGCCACACGCAAATGAAAGTTGGCCCATCCCCCAATTTCACCGCCACCACCAAATTTCAAATTAAGCCCCCCTCAATTTCAAGTTGGCCCATCCGCTAATTCTTACTTGCATTGTCGGCTGCTTGGCTAGGGCCAAACGGGGCAAGCCATCGGCGATGGAACGCGTCGGCTTGCACGTGCGACGGCGTCCTAAGCAGGCCACGTCGGGCGCGTTGTAATGGAAGCGAATGTGACAGCCGTAGTTGCATTGTCGGCCGCTTGGCTGGGCTGAACGGCGCTAGCCATCGGCGATGGAATGCGTCGGCTTGCACGCGCGATGGCGTCCCAAGCGCGTTCCTGACGCATTCACTCAAATTACTACGTAGTACTGACGAAAC
Source organism: Dermacentor silvarum (assembly GCF_013339745.2). NCBI lineage: Eukaryota > Metazoa > Arthropoda > Arachnida > Ixodida > Ixodidae > Dermacentor > Dermacentor silvarum. The sequence continues at coordinate 35,161,724 of NC_051155.1, read as the reverse complement.
GCTCGTCTAGCTTATGCTGTGACTGTGCTGCCTGTGCCGCGCAGGCCTGACTTTTTTTTTAAATTTTGACAGCGAAGCTGTTAAAGCTATCCGTAAAACCGCGCTGGTCGACCGAAGAAACATCGCTAAGCGATGAGTCTCCTGGGTTGCCTAGCAACCACCTCGCGGAGAGGCGTATGCTTCGCCTCCTCCTTCTGCCGTGCACATGTTGCCTGACATAGGACGTTAAGGAGAGAGAAGGGGAGCATGCTCGCGGGCCGCGCAATGCTCGAGAGAGGGAAAGAGAAAATGAGAGCGAGAGAGAGAGGAATAGATTGTAGAAGCACCAACGAGGCAACGCGCAGAACTGCTGCCGACGCCGCCCGCGTTTCCCCGTTTTCCCGTGTTCGCACCGACCGCGCACTGTGTCCGTGACTGCAGCAGGCGCCTCTGGCAGCGACTCAGAGCTTTCGACCAGCCAGGCCCCTGCAAGTGTGGAGGCGCAGCTTGGCCGTGACGTCACCGGGGAGATAAAGCTCGGAGCCGCCGCGACGGCGGCAGAACTCTCGTTGACTCTGTGGCGAGTAGCCTTCACATGGGGCGACCAAAGAAGATCCGCACACCCGAAGAAGAAGCCGCTCATCTTGAAGCGTGTCGCACGGCCAAGCGAGAATCTGCGCGTCGGCGGGGAGCCGATTCGGAATACCGCGCCTAGCAGCACATCGCATTTCCGAGGAAAACTTTACCAAGCCTCGCAAAACCTGGAAGGTCGATCAATAGCTGCGCTGTTTACTCCAACCTTACACCACTAGTGCAAGCTGCGCGCGTTTTACAGCGAAGCTGTATACCTCTCGTTGGGCGAAAAATTACGTGGCGTAAACACAAAACTCCATGCCCCCTACCAGCTGTGCGATAGCTTCGTCGAGCCGGGGGACAGAGAAATGAGAGAGAGTGAAAGCAGAGTATCAAAATAGCATCGCGCAGCATAGCGGATGCGAGGTGGAGAGGAGGAGTAAATGCATCTGGTAGTGGGAAGCGTAGAGCTGCTGCCGACGCCGATCGCGTTTCCCAGCGTTCGCGCCGAACGCGCCTGGTGTCCGTGACTGCGGCCTATGCCTCTGGCGGCGGCTCGGCATGTTTCGACCAGGCAATTGGACACTATAGTTGCTTCAGAAAGACTGAAGCCAGATCTGGGGAAGCTGAAACCAAGCGTCGCAGAAGACAACATCCCGAGTTTAGATTGAGGGAAGCTGAGAGTTCGCGTAGGCGAAGAAATGAAGATCCGGAGGCTTGTGAACGTGGCCGGTAGAATTCACCGCGATACTACGAAGAACATCGCGAAGAAATCTTGAGCACCAGGAAACTAAATGTGTGGTTTGCCACGGCATTACTAGGGTTTCCGCAGCTCCGCTGGTCTCTGGTGTTTGTGATAGCAGAGCCACGAAAAACTTTACAGCGAAGCTGTATACCGCTCGTTGGTCGGAAAACTTGGGGCGTAACTCAAAACGCCAGGTTAAATATTGAAGGTAAATGGCATATCGTTCTTTTCAATCAGGCATACAGCATGTATATATATATATATATATATATATATATATATATATATATATATATATATTGTGAGACGTTGACCGATGCGATGCCTTTATTTCCGAGCAGTCGCCCGAGTCAGAGACGAAGCACCGCACGAGACAAAAGATGATGATGAGTCGTATGTACAGATGACGACGACGATATGCACAAATAGCGCTCACACAAGATGATGAGTCGTTTGTAGAGATGACGACGACGATATGCGCAAAATGCGCTCACACTAACTTCCCCCCCTTCAGGAAAGCGGTCAGCAAGACCGCAAACTACAAAGGGTAGGTACGGCGAATGTAGGGTTTCAGGCGAGATACGTGAACGATTTCCGTAGTGCGGCGGCGGCGGTCAGTAGCTGATGTGACAGGAGTGACGCGGTAGTTAACGGCCGAAGTTCGTTGCAAAACGGTGTAGGGGCCGAGATATCTGTGGAGAAATTTTTCACAGAGCCCCGGTGCGCGAACAGGTGTCCACAAAAGAACCTCGTCGCCTGGGCGGAACGAAGCAACGCGACGCGTCGCATCATAGCGAATTTTCCTTTTGTCCTGAATGGTAGCGGTGTTGGCGCGGGCAAGTTCACGGCACCGGGAGAGGCGAGCGGCAAATTCCTCAGGAAGAGACGCGGATGGAGCAGCAGGTGCTGAAAGGAGTGTAGTGTCCAAGACGAAAGACGGCGCACGACCGTACACCAGGAAGAAGGGACTGTAATTGGTTGTACGTTGGACGGCAGTATTATACGCAAACGTCACAAAAGGTAGGATGGTGTTCCAGTTGGTGTGATCGGGTCGAACATACATTGACATCATGTCAGACAAAGTTCGATGAAAACGCTCCGTAAGACCATTTGTTTGCGGATGGTACGATGATGTGGTCTTATGGATGGTGTCCGAGGCCTGAAGGACTTCACGTAGGACTTGCGATAGGAACGTCTTGCCACGGTCACTCAGGAGGGCACGAGGTGCGCCGTGGCGCAAAACGATACTATGCACGAAAAACTCGGCGACTTCGGAGGCAGTACCAGAGCGAAGAGCTGCTGTCTCAGCGTACCGCGTTAGATGATCCACTGCGGTGACAAACCAGCGGTGACCAGCGGGCGTGAGTGGGAGGGGCCCGTACAAGTCTATGCCCACAATTTCGAAGGGGGTGGACGGGCATGGTAGAGGCTGCAGAGGACCGGCTGGAAGGGATGTCGAGCGTTTTCTGTACTGGCATGACGCGCAGGATCCAACGTATTTGGCGACAGAGGTGGAAAGGCCCGGCCAGAAACAACGCGTTTTGATGCGGTCGTAAGTCTTATGAAAGCCCAAGTGGCCAGCCGTCGCGTCGTCGTGAAATGCTTCTAATACTTGGAGGCGAAGTGAGCGAGGTATGACTGGTACCCATCGGTTACCGGAAGGATGGTAGATTGATCGAAATAACGCTCCACCTTGAAGCTTAAAACGCGAAGGTTGTCGTCTTAAGCGACTGTTGGGGGGTCGTGCCAAGCCAGTAAGTCGGTCGATCAGCGTACGGCAGTATGGGTCAGTACGTTGGAGTGAGACGAGGTCAGTAGACGGGAGAAAGTCAACTGAGGCAACTGACTGTCCCGGGCTACAGGGCGTGCGCTGAGACGTGTGGCTAGATGGTGACGTGCATACCGAAGGTGAAGCATGGGCGTTTCGGGACAGCGGGCAGCGTGACAAAGCGTCGGCATCTTGATGTTGTTTGCCGGACTTATACGTGACAGTGAAGTCATATTCCTGTAAGCGCAGTACCCAACGGCCGAGGCGTCCAGACAAGTTTTTCAGGGACGACAACCAACAGAGAGCATGATGGTCGGTCACAACTGTGAAATGGCGGCCGTAGAGATAGGGACGAAATTTTTGTATTGACCACACGATGGCGAGGCATTCCTGTTCTGTAATCGTGTAGTTGCGCTCAGCAGGAGAAAGAGCACGACTTGCATAAGCCACGACTTGCTCTTCGGACTTCTGATTCCGCTGCAGCAGGACAGCGCCAATTCCATGCCCACTGGCATCAGTGTGTAGAATAGTCGGGGCCGTTGCATCGAAATGACGGAGCACGGGCCCTGACGTGAGAACTCGTTTGAGGGTCTGAAAGGCGGCTTCACAGTCGTTCGACCACACAAAGGACGCGCTCGAAGTCAGAAGTTTGTGTAGAGGAGCGGCGATGGTGGCGAAGTCACGGACAAAGCGGCGGAAGTAGGACGCCAGTCCTAGAAAGCTGCGGAGTTCTTTAAGTGCGGTTGGTGGCGGAAATTGCAGTACTGCAGCGATTTTATCGGGATCAGGCTGGATCCCATGCTTACTGACGACGTGGCCCAATATTTTAATGCTTCGGCTTGCAAAGCGACACTTTTTAGTATTGAGTTGGAGACCAGCTTTTGCTAGACACGCGAGAACTTGGTCTAGACGTTGTAGGTGCTGGGAGAAACTCGACGAAAAGATGACAATGTCGTCCAAGTAACAAAGGCAGGTCTTCCATTTTAAGCCACGGAGTACTGTATCTATCATACGTTCAAACGTAGCTGGTGCATTGCACAGTCCAAAAGGCATCACGTTAAATTCGAAAAGGCCATCAGGTGTAGCAAACGCCGTCTTTTCTTTATCTGGCTCATGCATGGGAATCTGCCAATATCCGGAGCGCAAGTCGAGGCTCGAGAAATACTCGGCACCTTGTAAGGTATCCAAAGCATCGTCAATACGAGGCATTGGATAAACATCCTTACGGGTAATTTTGTTGAGCGCCCTATAATCGATGCAAAAGCGCACAGAACCATCCTTTTTTTTAACAAGCACAACAGGAGAAGACCAAGGGCTTGCTGAAGGCCTTATAATGTTGCGTGTCAGCATGTCGTTCACTTGTTCTTCTATAACTTTTCGCTCCGAAGGTGACTCACGGTACAGGCGACGGCGAATGATGCGAGAGCCGTCTGTTTCAATTCGATGAGTAGTTACAGTGGTCTGACCCAGGCCTCGCGAAGAAACGTCAAAACAAGCTTCATGCTTCATTAAAATGGTGAGGAGTGCATTGGTCTGGGCCGGATTGAGATCTGCACTCAAGGTGGCCTTAATAGCACCAGTGTGGCCTTCTGCGGGCGTACAATGCGCGGAAGATGTGGCAGGCGAAACACTGACGACACATACCGGCGCAGCGTCGGCGAGCTTGGCGACAGTAGACCCTTTCGGCAGTAGTATTGGCTCAGGAGTCGTATTAAAGGCTGTGAGGCTGGCATAGCCACTCAAGAACCGGACCAAGCAAGAAGCGATCGCGAGTCCTCGAGAAATGCAACGCTGACAAGGTACAACCAATGCGTCTCCGTCAACAATGTCTGTTGACTCAAGGGTAAGAACACGTTCTTCGTCTGGTTGGATAATAAAATCCGCTGCTGCAATGAGGCTGGGACACGGGGAATCGAAAACCGGATAAGTCTCGGTGTCGCTGATGTGGATGCTTGGGTCGCCGCACGAAATTAGTGCAGAAGCAGCAGACAGGAAGTCCCATCCTAATATAATCTGATGAGCGCACGTCGAAAGCACCGCAAGTTGCACATGATGACGAATACCGTCTATCAGAACGCGAGCTGTGCACTGTCCGGTAGGAAAGATGGGAACGTCATTGGCACCACATAAGACCGGACCAACATACGGCGTTTGCACTTTTCGCAGACGAAAGCACAGTTCACGATGTATAACAGAAATAGCGGCTCCAGTATCTACAAGGGCGTCGACGGAAACACCTTCCACACAAACCGAGAGCAAATTGGCGGGGCGAGCAGGAGGAATTGGGACAGTCCGACACGATGCAGTTTCTCCTCCAAAAACTGCAGCCTCTAGTTTTCCGAGCGGGTGTCCACAACATGGGAAGCAGCGCGCAAGGGCGATGAGGAACGGCGGTAAGGTGAAGGAGAGCGACGCCGGGGCGAGCGGGATGCTCGAGCCATGTCCTGGGAAGGTGAAGGAGAGCGACCAGAGGAGGTTGTGTACGGTCCGGGAACGTAGGAATCTGGTCCTGGTGTCCTGTCTCGCTCAAAGTTGGCGTAGCCTCGCCTTTCACCTGGGTGACGCCCGGGAACGTAGTAATCAAACCTAGGTGCGCTGTCTCGCTCAAAGGTAGCATAGCCCCGCCTTTCATCCTGCTGACGCCGACGGCAGTAGCGAGAAATGTGGCCGCGAATACCGCAGTAGAAACAAACCGGGCGCGACGACCGCCACGGAGAGTAGTACGGCTGCGCAGGAGTATTCGCTGCCAGCGAAGCTAGGGGGTCGCGGTAAGCTTCGGCAGGTGGAGACTGAACGGTCGAGGGAGGCCAGGAGGCAATTTCGGCATAGCTTGGCGGACGAAATGGTCCAGTAGACTTTTCCATTGGGGCGTTTGTCATCGACGCCAGTTCGTCCTTAATGATGTCACGCAGTCCAGTAGGAGCGGGGCGAACGGTCGCAAGCGTCGCAGGTCCAGAAAGGTGTCCGTGAAGTTCCTCCCTGATGAGAGTGCGTATCAGGGCTCGCAACTCAGCATCACCGTTGAGACGAGGGTCGCAAGAGGCGCGTGGCAGGCGAATAGACTGCAGTGTGTCTAGACGTTGGCATGCTGTGATAATATCACCAACGCAGGTTGGGCTCTGCATGACGAGAGCATTAAAGGCGACCGTGTTGATGCCCTTCAGTATGTGGCGAACGCGGTCAGCTTCCGCCATGTCACTCTGTGCGCGGCGGCAGAGAGCGAGGACGTCCTCAATGTAGGATGTATAGGACTCGTCCTGGTCTTGTACGCGCGTTGCCAGCCTCTGTTTCGCGATTTCGGATCGTCCAGACGACATGCCGAATATCTGGCGAAATTGCTGGGTGAACGATGGCCAGTCCGAAAAGTCACTTTCGTGGTTAAAAAACCACGTCTTCGCAACTTCGGTTAAGTAAAAGGAGACATACCGCAATTTGTGCGTGTCGTCCCAATGGTTGGCGTCGCTGGCTCTGTTGTAGTGATCGAGCCAATCGTCCACGTCGTCGCCGCGGAGGCCGGCAAAGACGGGAGGATCGCGGTGTGTGGTGTTCACCGTCCAGGTAGGCCCAGCTGGCTGAGCAGAGGTGGTAGCAGCACTGGTGGATGGGTTGGTTTCTGCCATCACCCTGGTAGGCGAGAGCAAACGACGACCGGACCGGAGCTCCAGGGGAATCGGGAAAGTAAGAGGACGTGGGAATCGAAGCACGCTCCACCACTTGTGAGACGTTGACCGATGCGATGCCTTTATTTCCGAGCAGTCGCCCGAGTCAGAGACGAAGCACCGCACGAGACAAAAGATGATGATGAGTCGTATGTACAGATGACGACGACGATATGCACAAATAGCGCTCACACAAGATGATGAGTCGTTTGTAGAGATGGCGACGACGATATGCGCAAAATGCGCTCACAATATATATATATATATATATATATATATATATATATATATATATATATATATACTGACACACCATTGTATAAATAAATTCAATAACTAAATATATATCTATAGTTAATGTATAGTTAATGTTGCGTCACCACGCATTCATATATAAAAGGGAGACCTGTCTCGCAATTCATTCAGTTCATTCTAAGACTGCCATGGGTAGACACCATTAAAGACATCAGAGGACCAGCGTGAATACAATGCTCGACCATGTCTGGTGTTTGATACAGCTTCGCTGGACGTTCATGTTGGCAGGGCGGGATGGCGGCCATTTTTTTTGTTTAAATTGTTCCTTATCCTTATAAAGCTACCAATCATCTACATTTGCACTATTAAAAAAATTAAATGTAACAATTGAGCAAATTACGCATTTTTGTGCGCATACAAGGCATTACACTTTTCGCGGATGAGGCTAGGCTACTCGCTAAAGAATGCTTACACATTAAAAAACACGAAAGCGTATGGCCGCCGCGAACATGCAGAGTGAGCAGCGCGGTGTCGAAGCACATACGGAAGGGGTGCCACCACGGTGGCAGATGCTACATGACGACGATGATGATTTATTGGCATCCCCTTTGAAACAGGGCGATGACAATAAAAATTACGGGAGATGCTTAGAGCTTTCTAAGAATGTGAACGCGAAAGGCTAGTATGACCCAGTGTTGATCTGCTGTTGACACGCCGCTGAATTCATCACGATGGTGGTTACAACTATCGGTATTTCGAGCTTATCTCGCCACTTACGCCATGGCGTACTTTCTCGGTCTTCCCCGCCTGCGAGTTGGTCCGGGTGCGTCGTCACCCATAGCGATGTGCAACGAAGCTGTGAGCCCACGTGGCGACGTATACAAGGGTTCGAGCACGCTGCGAGCGTGCTGAAACTATTTCCAGAACGTTCTGTGGGCGTGGACGAATCTCAGAATGTGACCTTGAAGCATAGAGATCTAAGGCTTTCGCCTTAATAGTCACCTAGCCTGCTTGATTTATTCAGGTATGCAATACATATTTTTCTTGCTAGCATTTTGTACACATCTCCTTAATCTTTGTTTTTCCTTTAAAACTTTTCGATGTACCTTGCACCGTACGCATGCCTGTGACAGATCCGGTGCTATCAATTTCGTCCCTCCTTTTTTTTCCAGCGAAGCTGTATATGGGTAGGTTCCAGCGGATCGATGTCCCTAGGCCAAAAACGTGGGCCGATCCCGACGATTGTGCAATACCGGGCCGAACTGCAGAGGGGCTGAAGCATGCTTCAAGCACTCCGGCAACTTGCAAAAAGAGTTTATTTCTTTGGACCAAATAATACCCGTATCAGATATTAAGCTGATAAGAACAGATACTACACATTGACCCGCGTCGGCCATGTCTACGTTCGCACCATTCACGTGTGCGCCATCCCTCGTATTCAAACTAATGCCTACCAATCTGAGTGTCTTCTGTCCCCTGACGTCATGCTCTACGTGGCTCCTTTCCTCAGTTCCACTCTGACTGTGAAATGGGTAGGCCTGAAGAAGACGGCGTGCCTGGCAACAATGACGGCCAGGCGGTGGACAGTGGGGCTAGTTTCGGTATTGGCAATAAAGCGTCGCCATGACACTGGTAGCAAAAGGAAAATTCAGTAACTTTTGCATATGTGGCTCTATCTTTTCAGCCAACATAGCAATAAAGTAAAGTCATGCAATTATATGTAGAAATAAAATGTGCTTTCGGCTGTTTTCTTTAATTAGCATGCTATATATTTATTTAGTGGCTTCACTTGTTGGGCCATGCAACGGGCGGCGCTTTCGCTCTTCTCGCTTCGGCTGCCATTCCGCTCGTCTGCTCTTGCCGCTCTCTGCTCCTCGGAACACGTGCACGCCTTTGCCTTCGACTGTGCGCTGCAACATTTTGTTTCTATATTGGCCGGTGGCTCCAGCGATGTACGAAATAGAGAAGAAAGGCCACAAGACGTTCCGCGCGGCTCTGTTGTTGACGAACACGGGTAGGGACAGCAGCGCCACTTTTTTCCGCTTCCAAGAGAATGAAAGGTAAGCACACTTTTTATGCAGTTGTTATTGCGAATAGCTGCTAACCTTATCGAAACGGCTGTAAGACGGAAGGAAGGGTATTGCGTACGGGGTATATTTCTCTGTGGTGTGTAAATACATTGAAGTTACCTATCGACAGCAGCTTCTGAATCGAGCGAGTGCTAGCTGAACCGCTGACGGAACTTGCGTTTCGTTATATCTCGACGACAGGTGTTCGCTTTATGGAATAAATTGATAACTTTGCTGAAGGTCCATGAATGCTTGCTGCACGGACGAAGGAGTTAAGTTAGCGACTTACCTGTTCTTGATCAGACAATGCAAGTCACCTAGAGCTTCACAAGGTGCGGAGACCAATTGAAGGAGCGCTGCGCTAGTGCAGAAAGCACTGCAAGCGCCGTTTTCTTCGCGTTTCTGCTACGGCGCCGGGTGCATTTTACGTTGCGCCGCGAAATTGGTCGCGAAAAAAAAAGAAAAACAGGAAACGCCGGGTTGTCTGTTATTCTTTATCGAATATTCATCTGCGATGTCCGATGTTCCCAGTTGTTAACTAAGAACTGAAGGTAAGCAGATTTTGTTCAGAACAAATGAATTTACCTTCGGGTCAAGTCGCGCTGGCGCGCAATGCGTACGAAGGTGCTTACGTCGGCAGTGAGAGAGCCACGCACTCCGGTGTTCCCGCAAAGTATTGCTCCCCCTGTGAAAACAAATTGTTCTATTGTAGGAAATGCTCATAGACCATTTACCAGTGGCTTACAACTTTCGGAAGATCATCTTCCAGTAATAGGCATTCTGCAAAAATAGGCAGACAAGGAGTATACAAATAGGTTGAACAAAGTAATCCTTCAGCGCCTTATTGTCAAGTGAATAGGAAATGCAGTGATCAATATAATTTAGCTGTAATAAAGTGAACCGTGTTTTCAGACAGCTGTTGAGAAAGCAGCTTTACCAAACCTGTTATTGCAATATAAGAGCTGTTAAAATAAGAATTTGGATTGTTAAATCTTTGTGCCATATTTTTAGCATAAAAACCACAACAAAGTATAACAAAAGTTGACGTACGTGAATTCAATTTATTCATGTACTTATTTACTTCCATTTTTTTCCAGACCACAGCTCCAGCACCGATAACTCCCCCTCATCTGTGTTAGGGCATGCGAAATGTGCTGCCTTCAGTCTTTCAACCGGTCTCGCTTAATTATATTTTTTGCATGAGTAATCACAGATAACTGCTGCGACAAACAATTTGCGCTGATAAGATTGCGTCATGCGAAGTCAAAAAATATTACTTTTGTTATTCAAAATTGTAAGAAGCTTATGTATAAGCGCCCACAGAATCTGCCGTTTGTACTGTAGATGCAAGATACTCAAGTCTGCAATATTCTTTTGTGTATTGCATCGCTTGCTGTACAAATGTTCATAATAAAATTGCAAAATAAAGCACATTTCACTGCCTGTTATTCTCCGGCCAAAACGCAATAGCCACACGCTATGGCATGCTGGCTGACGAATCATGACCGAATAGGGTAAAATTTTAGCAAACACAGATGTGCTGCTGGCATTTATTCAATACATGAACCACACACGCAAAAGCACATTGTCACTACAAAGAAAAAGAAGTGGCTGAAACTGACAGCCGTTAGAATAATGCAGACTGTAGCAGCAAACGGAACTCGTGCTAGTTTCCTCTTTCGTCTGCTGATAAATTCGCACACACGTCGAGCGCATTGCAGATAAGCGGGATGGCTGCCTCCACCTCGCGCATCAGCAAACCCGTTGCCATAACAGCAGGCCTCATTTTATTTTAATTATTTTTTCTCAGAAGCATGGCCTACCAAGCAGCAGGGGAGAAACGGGCGCTCGTGACGAAATTCCCGTTTTCCTGGGGGTTATACCAGCTGACCTAGCCGTGTGACGTCGTGAACAGAAAACGGAATGGGCGCGGCGGCGGCGGCGGCGGAATGAGACCACCGACTATGAGCGGGCCACGGACGCTAAGCATAAGCGTGCTGCCCGCCAGGACAGCGAGGCGGAAAGAAGTGCGAACCATTCATATGGCCCTGATGCCACAAACTTGGAACGTTTCACCTGAGCAACGGTCAATCACCACATACACAGCTTCGCTGGTCATCCATTTCACAGAGTGTAATGGCACTGAATTTTTCCACCAATACTTTAAACGTCTCTAGCTTATCTCGACTGCTGGTCAGTTGATGCTTCCATCCACTTTAAATTCAAGCGCTTCTGGAATGTGTACGTTACCAAGATGCACTGGGTTAATTACTTCGCATTCCATTAGGACGTAGTGAGTGTCGTAGGATTTTTGCTGCAATAGACACATGCCTAATCTAGTCCGGTATGTTTTTGTCCTTAGGGAACGGACTCGAGCTTCAAATAACAACGCAATACCATTCGTGTTATCGTACATATTTTCGCTTCTAATTTCTTTCTTCTAATTCTTGTGAATCTCCATGGTCTTTTTTTCCCATTCTTTGTATCCAATTCACTCTCTCTGCTTCTCGCACTTTCTTTCTGATAGTTCCTGCTTGTCAATTTACTCTTTCAATTAACCTGTAATTGGTTGACAACTTTCTAGACCTGTTTCCAAATTCCTAATTTTATCTTGATGATTCGACGCCTGGTGCGCCACAGAGAAAACGCATATTGATACACATGCAAAGAAGAGATGCCACAAACAAAACACAAACGGAAATGGCTCCAACAAGGCGATTCTCTTCTCCACCTCAAGGGGCCTTACTCCTCCTGCGCTCGCTTCCCCCGCGACGAAAAACATAATTTCACCGATTTCACAAACGGGGCATCTACGCCTGCGCGTAAAAGCACTTTAAAGCTCACCTGTCACGGAGAGTGGTAATCTATACGTCCGAAGTTCTCGCTACGGCCATACGCGGATCGCGCGAAGAGCCAACCTTTATAGCATTGGCCGTTGTGACGTGTGTTTCAGCAGGAATCTCAGGCTTTTCGTCAGATCAAGTCATTTAATGTCATCGCGCTATTGTTAATCGACTTCGGTGACGCCCTCTAATGTCGTGCCTATAGTTCACGCAGGGCACATCAGCTTAAATGACGCTGTTACTCAGGCACTCCTATAAACACGGCAACAGAGAAAGCTTTTCCAATGAACCAATGCACGGCTTTTTATCAAGCTTCTTGATTTTAAAGAAAATATTAAAATCTAGTAGACGTATTAAGTGGACTTTGAACTGATGCCGTAAATATTTAATAAAATTATTAATTTAAAAACCTCAAGCATTCTGTCTAAAACTTGGTAACTGAGCAAAATAATTGTATCAGAATCATAGAAACTGCGCTTAATAATAGAATTATTGTGCACCGATATAATGTAATACAGTGACGCTTTGATTGAGAACCCTCCCGGATTTTTCTGACAGCTGCGTCTGGCTGGGAGGGTGCTGCTGTCGCCGTCTTGCCGTATGGTTCATACTTCTTGAAAAACGATCCACTTAAGTGCCCGACGCAGAGGTTCAACCTTGGCCCCCTAGCACAGTTGCCCGATACTGTAACCATTAGGCCCCAATTGCACTTTGTTTTATCACATGGAAAGAAGACGTACAGGTCTGCAAAGCTCTAAGCTAACAGTTACTTCATATATACACAAACGAACTAATCGACATCATGTTCCCTGTTCCCTTGTAGTGTGGCGCTTATTTCGAATGTAGTAAGCAATACGTGTTAAGCTGTATACTTCGAATGTTAGTTCCTACTGGTGCAAAACAGCTCTCTTTAAATTGCATTCAGCAACACTCCCTGCTAAAGCATGGTTGGAGATATGTACTATTGCCAAGTCTCTGTCGTCTGTGTCCAAATACTGAAAGGACTCACCACTGTTTTGCGGCTTGCACAGACGTGGTGCTTTTTGGGGCACTATAATACGCGCATGGAAAGCAGATGTAGACATTACGCCACATTAAATACGTTTTCTACCAAATAAGTACCTGGCGTACATTCGTATATTTTGTTTATTTTGTTGGGTCTACACAGACTGTGGAAAGCATGACGTGTGACAGACAGGCCGAAACGCCTAGGTCTACGAGGCCCTTTTTCCGTAATACTGCTTTGTTTGGTGTAGTGTGTAGGCGTCGCATAAAAGCCGCCAGAATGTTTTCTTTTAAATATTGGAAGTATGTGTTTGTTAGCTTGATTTGGCCACAATCGTATTTATTCTGCTGTCGTGCCACCGGCAACTAGCTTTTTAAGATGATCGCCGTGCTGTTGATGATGATGATAATGATTTCCTTCACATACCCACAACGGGAGAGTGTGGAAGTAGCAGGCGCTACATTTAAAATAAAAAAAGAGAAAGAATGAAGAAATACAAGTCAAGTTCAAGTTGAAGTGCAATATTATACACATTTCTTGCGTACATCATAACAACATTAGTGACGTACTTACATTTCTCGGTCCCATAGTTATGAAACTGTCAGGGGCACCACCTAATACTATACATATCACGTATAGATAGCAGCATGACATAAATTGAGTACATAACCAAGAAATATTAGGAGAAAAGCTAGGGCAAACGCAATAGTACAAAAGTAAAAGCAGACAAATTAAATAAAAATATGATAGAAAACTTATGACAATATACAACAATCAGTCTAAGCAGGAAGACATATGCAACTGAAAGAGTAGTGCAGTGTTCATGAAAAAACTTAATAAAATGAACTCTATAAAACCTCAGAAAAAACTATTGTCCAGAGCGGTGGCGCCATAAGCGAAAGCAAGATTGATGCTTCCAGAAACAATAAAAATGCATACAACTATATCTTACATGATTTAAACATGCATAGCAATAAAAAGAAAATGGAAGCAGCAGGTAACACAAGTAAAAGAGGGAATGTTAGAAAATAATAATTAGTGAAATTCTTCATATGACATTGTCAAGTAGATATTTCTTGTGGAGGTAATAAAACTTGTGTACTGATGATGATGATATAAGTTCGTATGGTATAGAATTCCAAAATGATGTCCCATAGAAGACAGCAGTTCATTTTCCGTAGTTTGTTATAACGCGGGGGAAAAGTAAATTATCGTTTGCAGGAAACCTGGTAATGTTAGTATTTCTCAGGAAAAAAATTAGGAAAAATCGAGATTAAGGTTTCATAACATTAAACTTGAAGGTAAATACTGATAGCCTTGCTTTCAACAGTTCTCTTAGTGATAGCATATTTAGGCTTTGGTACAGTTGTTTCGAGTGCGTAAAAATATTATGAGAAGTCATTAGTTGGAGTGAGGATCTTGAAGGCGTTGAAGGGCGTTTAGGTCACAGTAAGAAGTGTAACACCAAGACGATATACAATTAGAGAGATGGCTATGAATGTAAGAGTAATAGATTGTAAGCATAACGTGTTTCTGGAAATATTTGCGGGAGTTAATGATTACATGGATGCCAAAATAACGTTTCAGCATTAGCGAATGAACGTGAAGATTATATTCAAAATTGTCATCTATTATAAAAACGTGGTGCTGTTAGTAGCCGGTACTTTTTCTTGTCCTATCGTGAACACTACGGGAGCCACATTTAATAATTGTAAATGAAATATTACAAATGTAGTTTTTGACGGGTTAAGACGCTGAAAGTTATTCTTGCCACAAACGCGGACATCGTTTAGATCAACATTGAGCTTTTCTTGCAATACCGTAATATTTTTCTGAGATGAATATATAGCTGCATCATCCGCATATAGTAAGCAGTCAGTGTGGCGAAGTGTTAGGGGCGAATCATTGGTAAATAATAGAAAAAGCAAAGGGCCTAGAATAGATCCCCGAGGTACCTCTTGGCTAGTAATCTTGGCACAGAAAATCGACTGCTACAACTTGCGACCTGTTTTCTAAGTAACTGTTTATAACATTCAAAGATGGAGCAGTAATTCCGTAAGACTCCACTTGAATGATAATGTTGCGATTAATAATGTCAAAAGCTTTAGTAAGGTCAACAAGAACTGCGCCACATAGTGATCCATCATCTATAGCATGTTAATTTTGCCCGTGAAACTAGTGAGTGCCAGTTCAGTTGACAACCCTGGACGGAAGCCAAACTGATGGGGAGAGAGTAAGTTGCACTTTTTACAACTTGACATTAGGCGCTGGTACAGAATCTTCTCGATTACTTTGCTAAAAATGAAGAATGCAAATTAGACGGTAATTATTATTACATTTGCGATCACCTTTCATCAAAACGGCAGTTATCTAGTCCTTTTTTATGGAGGTTGTCAACGTACCGTTCCTAAACATGTTAATGATGGTGTTAACAAGAGCAGGCGAAGCTCTATCGCTGATTAGTTTTAATCTTGAAGGGTGAATGAATAAATTAAAACCCGTCCTGGTTGTTTTAAATTATGAAATGACAGAATGCACTTCTGCACTAGAAGTTGGATATAAGTATGAAGAATGTGGACAGCGCGACAAATGGGGTATTCATACAGGGCGTTGAGTGCTTTCGGTGTAAGAAAAATGGTAATTAAGATGGTTTGCAATATCAATTGGTTCGGTATAAGTGTTCGATGCAATTGTTCTTTTAGTCAATCGCGCGTGGGATTTGCTTTTATTCAGAAACTTTTTCATTCTGAAACTGTTCAGAAACTCTTTGATAAGCTCCCAGTTTCGTTTAGTGTTACTTCCATTGAGTAATATACGCTGCTGATGGTAACCACGTTTTGCACGTTTCAAAAATGCCCCAAGTGCATTGGAATATTTCTTAAAGCGTCAAATCGTTCCTGACGGGCCGGACGGCAACCATTGGAATAGGCCAGACTCGATCGGATACGATCGACGTGCCGAACAAAGGAACGCCGCAAGGGGCGATAGTGTCCCCGATTCTCTTCAACATCGCGATGCTAGCGCTGACCAAAGAGCTGCGGAAGATCCCGGACCTAGGTTACGCCCTATACGCAGATGACATCATGCTCTGGGCCACCAAGGGCTCCCTCGCGCAAAAGGAGGCGACCCTTCAGGAGGCCGCGACGGCCGTGGAGAGATTTGCGGCAGCGAGCGGGATGCGTTGTGCGCCCGAGAAGTCCGAGGTGATCCGGATGCATGGAGGAGGAATCTACAAGTCACCCGGCCCTATCGAACTCTATCTCGAGGACCACAAGATCACGGAAAGCAAAAAGACTAGGATACTGGGTTTTTGGATCCAGAGGAACTTGAAAGCCACCCACACCACCCAAACCCTAAGGTCCACCACCAACCAGATCTCGCGGATTATCAAGCGAATAACAAGAAGCCGCAAGGGCATGCGAGAAGAGGACACGCTTCACCTCGTCCAGGCTCTGGTGATCAGCAGAGTAACGTTTAGCATGCCGTATCACTACGACTCGCTAAACAAACGCGACCAAGAACAAGTCGATGCCATCATCAGAGGCGCGTACAAAACGGCCCTGGGTCTCCCTGTTACCACCTCAAACGAGAAGTTAGCGGCTCTCGGGATCCACAACACCTTCGCTGAGCTGTCGGACGCGGTTATGGCTTCGCAAAAAGCCAGACTACAGAACACGGCGGCGGGCAGAGCCATCCTCCACCGGACCGGAACGGCAACGGAGCTTCGTGCCCTTGATGGGCAACGATCACTCCCGCCCGAGGTCAGAAGCAAGATCACGGCGAACCCCATACCAAAGCACATGAGTCATGAACTCCACGAAGGACAACGCAAGGCACGGGTCGACAGACAGCGCCGACAATTCAAGGATGACCCGAACGTAACGTACGTGGACGTGGCGGCGTACCCTGCAGGGGGCCTCTTCGCGGTAGCTGCCGTGAACGGGAGAGACAACACCTTAACCCTCGCGGCCTCCGTCAGGGTAAAGACCCCAGCTGCGGCTGAGACCATAGCCGCGGCGCTAGTAATAAAGCAACATGACAGGGTGGGCAGGGAAGTTCATGTCGTTACCGACTCGCAACAGGCCTGCCGCAACTTTACCAACGGACGAACACCGGTGCTGGCGGCTAAGATTCTAGGCCCGAGGCTGCAAGAATCCCATCAAATCACGTGGACGCCGGGTCACGCGGGACTGGAGGGGAACGAAAGGGCGAACGCCTTAGCTCGAGCGCTAATTAACCGAGCGGGGCAAAACGAATCGTCTGATCAATCCCCACCCTTTACCTTTGTGCCCCTGCCATCAAATTACTGCGACCGACTGGAGATCCAGCGACTCAACCGCAGGATTTATCCTCCCCCTCACAAAGAGCTCAGCACTGAAGACGCAATAGCCCTCAGACTTATCCAAACAACACATTCCCAAACCTACACAGATACAGCAAAATATACCCACAAACATATCGCGGCATCTGCCCCTGGTGCGGCGACACACGCCCTACGCTCTTTCACATCTCGTGAGGGTGCGGGGGCAAACCTGAACATTTAAAGACGCCTAACACGTCATTTGAGCGGTGGGAGGTACAGATGACCGGCGATACCCTGGCGGGACAAGAAGCTCTCGTCCAGCAAGTACGTCGAGGAGCCATGGCCAGTGGAGTCCTGGAATGAGGACAGCACCCACTCGTCCTCAAGATCAACTCGATGGTCTAAATGAATGTTTTTTTCTCTCTCTCTTAAAGCGAATTAGTAGCGTTGTGTTAAATGGTTGACAATTTAGGTTCTTGTGCATTCTATCCTTTTTAGAAAATGACCGCTAAACCCATTTGTCTTCCGCACATTTCTTCGTGCACTAAACCAACGAGGGATTGGGATGGATGATGTACTCTGTTTTATGCAATTTCTTATCCTACTCGAACATATGTTGCAAGCTTGGCAACGAGATTGAGCTTCTGTGACATTAATACAATATAATTGTTAACAAAGGAGAAAAAATATTTCTGTTGAAAACCGATTTAGCATATTGTTTGTCGTTTGAGTGACGGGACGTAGGAGCAGACCCTAACATGAGGAAAACAGGATAATGGTGGCTGAACTGATAGTCTTACAGCCGTCGTGACATCCTTCGTCAAACTGGACAAGATATGGGCAATTAGTCTGTTAATACCTGATTATCGCACCTAGTACGAACCGTTATTACTGAAGAGAAGCCAAAGCTTCGATATGCGCCAACATAATCAGAACATTAATGACTTTAGGCTCAAGTATATTGATGTTAATGTCGCCGCATACGATGATGTTCTTATTTTCAAAAACCAGTACGTTTAACATGGAAAAAGTTGTGAGAATAAATAAGTAATTAGTGATGCGGACGAGTGGTAGATTGCCGCAATGACGGTGTTTCTGCCGTTCACCGAAAAAAACTTTGTTATCAAATTCTAGCCACAGCGATTCCCAGTTCAAGTTATGGAAGAAAAGGTCGTGGCGACACCTATATGATAGCTATGACAAGATAAAGATGGCGGAACCGCCACCACTCGTAGAGTCATGGTTACAGTATTCAGAAGTACAATTAGGTAAGCCGTATAAATTTCCATCATTCTTCGGTAACCATGTTTCAGGGAGGCAAATGAAAGAAAACGTGTGATCGATCACAGATAGGAAGTGAATTAGGTCGTCATAATGCAGTCTTAGGCTACGTACGTTAAAATGTACCCGCGATAAAGCCGGTGCGTTAGCCTTATGAAATGTTTCAGTCTGGTGATAAGAAAGAACAGAGGAATCCATAATTACTCATCAAGACTTTGCTAGCGGCAATAATCTATTGAAAGATAGTCAAGTTGCCTGCATCAGTTATACGATACAAGTGGTTGTTATCCCTTTTCCTGGGCTTTACTATGCAGTTACCTGTCCACAGAAACCTCCAATTCTTAGCCTTTTTCATTTCCAAAGCCTGAGCAAGCAGCCGACGATTTATGTTAGAAATGCCTTTTCTCTCGTCATTGTTAAAGCGTTAGTTTGGCTCCAGGGCAGCTAGCCGATAGCCTAGTTTTTTTATTCTAGTGCTTCAGCGTTTTGTTTTCTTTTGCCAGTTCTTCATTTCGGCTCTTAATGGACCTAATGGCTATGCATTTGTAAGATCTCCCTCATAATCATAATAAGATCAGCACGAAGTAGCTCGATTTGTTTAGGTAATTCGGTCGTTGTTACAGTATACACTGCAAAAATCACTAAAACAACCAAAACAACTCGCAGCAGTGGAAGCGGCAAGGATTACAAGACATAACAATAAACACAGCACCAGCCTGAATGGCGCACAAGAACAGAATTAGTACGTTGCCCACTAGCCGCAGCCAGTGCTGCCAAATGACGAGTCTGGACTGGAAGGAATGCTTTTGTAGGGCTCAAGCGCCGACAGGTGGCAGGCGCCGTTTTTGAGCAATATTTTGTTGGCGGTGACGAGAGTAATCCAACGAGGGCAGTTACAGGCGGGGACGCAGCTTCGAACCAACTGCGCTTGGAGGCTACGCTGTGCAGTTCCGCCACAGAAGACCAACTCTGGGCCATCCAGCGGGCCGAGGAAGCCACCAGAGCTCAAGGGCTCATGGCACACGTCTAGGCAGGGATATTCGCACCAATCGCCGAATAACTTGGCGGACTTTCAATAAAGTTATTGTTCTTCTTCTTCTACGGCACAGCTTTCAACCTACGAATTATAGCCGCTGAGTTCGCAAGGCGGATCCACTTGGGACGAATTTTCAGGACTGAACCAGTTTCAAGATCTTCATTTTCAATATTTCCGACGAATAGCATGGGCGTTTCATTTAACTTTGTGCTTCAATGCATGAAAATGCGTTTTCCTCAAAAAGTCACGATTAAGATACGTTTATGAAGAATTGTGGCAACTGTCCATCGGAGCACACGACAGAACTTACCGAAATTGCCGTACCTGCTCGCAGTGGGCGTGTGCCATCAGCGCCTTCGCAAAGGGAGGGGCAGTATGGGAACGCTGGAATGGTGAGCGGCGTTGGAGCTAGCTGTGGAAGAAGACGACGAACGCGCGAGCAGTGGCACGAGCGCGTCTTTGTTACCACGCGACGTGTGCAATGAGACGTACACAAGACACACCTTTAGTAGGCCAGACCGTAGAGCCGCCGTGGATTCAGGAAAACATGCTCGTCTCGCACACCACAGGCCTGCGTTCGATCCCCACCCAGACCGAAATGTACCTACAATGGAAGAGGCTCAATAGTCTACAATCTCCTTTGAACGCGATATCACTGTTTAGGAACATCACCCTAATTGCCGTATGTCTCTCTCTCGCCATCTCGGGTCACTGGATAGTCCATGGTAAAACGGCAGAGCATCGGGTTACTGTGCTGAGTCAATATCATCAGCCTACATTTTTCACCACTGTAGGACGAAGGCCTGCACATCCCTGTGATCTCCAATTATCCCTGTCTTGCACTAGCTGATTGCAACATAAGTTAGCCGTCAAACGTCATCACTTACCTAGTTTTCTACCGTCCTCGACTGCGCTTCCCTTCTCTTGGCATCCACTCTCAACTCTAATGGTGCACCGGTTATCCATCCTACGCAATACGTGGCCTGCCCAGCTCCATTTTTTTCCTTTTACTGTCAACTTCAATATCATCTATCCCCCTTCGCCCTCTGATTCACACCGCTCTCTTCCTGTCTCATAACATTAGGTTCCATCGTTCTTTGTGCGGTCCTTGCTTGTTCTCGAGCTTCTTTGTTAACCTACAAGTTTCTGCCCCATATATTTGCACCAGTAGAATGCAATGATTGTAAACTTTTCTTTTCAACGACTGTGGTAAGCTCCCAGTCAGGATTTGCAAATGCCTGCCGTATGCACTCCAACCCAATTTTATTCTCCTCTAAATTTCTTTCGCATGATCAGGGTCCCCTGTGAGTAATTGACCTAGATAAGGGTACTCCTTTACAGACTATTGAGGGTCACTGGCAACCCTGATTCCTTGTTCCCCTGCCAGGCTATTGAACATTATGTTTGGCTTCTGCGTTTTAATCTTCAACCCCACTCTTACACTTTCTCGGTTAAGGCCCTCAATCATTTGCTGTAATTCGTCTCCATTGTTACTGAATAGGACAATGTCATCTGCAAACCGAAGGTTGCTGAGATATTCGCCGTCGATCCTCACTCCTAAGCCTTCCCAGTCTAAGAGCTTAAATACTGCTTCTAAGGATGCTGTGAATATCATTGGAGAGATTCTGTCTCCTTGCCTGACCCCTTTCTTGATAGGTAGCATTCCACTTTTCTTGTGGAGAACCAAGGTAGCTGTGGAAAATTTGTAGACATTTCCCTAGATATTCACGTACGACTCCTGTACTCCTTGATTACGCAATGCCTCTATGACTGCTGGTATGTCTACTGAATCAATTGATTGTTTATAATATGTGAAATCTATATAGAGATATTTAATGTTCTCCGCAGATTTCTCGATTACCTCAGTGATGACATGGATATGGTCCATCGTAGAATATCTCTTCCTGAAGGCAGCCTGTTCTCTTGGTTGGCTGAAGTGAAGTGTTGCCCTGATTTTATTGGAAATTATCTTGGTGAATATTTTATACAATACTGAAAGCAAGCTAACGGGACGATAATTATTCAATTCTTTAACGTCTCCCTTCTTAAGGATTAGTATAATGTTGGCGTTCTTCCAGCTTTTTGGTACACTTGAATTCGTGGGCCGCAAGCTTTTCACGCATGATATCCCCTCCATCCTTTACCCTTTGTTGGACAGCGGGACATATACGTCCCACTTTTCATTCCACGTTCTTGGCGCTGTCGCTCCTTAAGAGAGCTCGCTCTACCACATACAAGCCCCTAACTCTATCTATTGAGTATACCACAACATTCTGTATGCACTTTCACAGCGTTTCCGCTAAGTAGAAGCACGCAACAAGACAAGTAGCAGTTTTTGTTGTTTCATGTCCGCTTTTCTGTGTTTCTGTGAGCTACTTTCGACAAAGAAAAAAATGTCTGGTGAGTAAATCTTGTGTTTCTTGCACTACAGTAACCACTTACAAACAAACTATCACCTATAATTTGGGATGTTTAGCGTGCATAGATAAACGGAACGGTTTTTACGAAAACCAGTGTAATTCACCTGTTCCAGGTTAGGCTTAGCGTATAGCGTGCGGGCTGTTCGGTCCGTACTGATTGATTCTTTCGTTTACTAAAGATAAGAAGAAGCGTCTCACTGCTCAAGGAGCACTTTATTACTCTGGAGCTTGCCAGAGAACTCTAACAACAGTGATGATGAGCATCGTTCGGAGAACCTTCCGGATGGTGCTCCGGAAGCATCAATTCTCCGGAAACACTCACCACCCAAACGTGACAGGCACGCGATGGCAGTGCACTGGTGGTCAACTAGCAAAAAAGTAAGTCCGCACGAAGTATATGTGAAACGTGTGCAGCGTTCCGCTGTGTGCAACTTGCTTCGCACCATTTCACAAAAAAATGTGAACTGCCTCAAGTGGACAGCGGGACATATGAGTCCCACTTGATCAAAGTGACCTAACTGGACAGTGGGACATTTCGGTCCCACTTTTTTTTCCGGAATAAGACACTTCTCGGCATTCGGATTGGTTTTTATAGAATCAATAAGTGATAAATGGCTCGCTCAAAATCTCTTACACAAGACAACAATTGTTTCCTCGTTGTGTCCACCAAAGGGTTAAATAAATCGACTGTGACTCCATCTACTCCAGCAGCTTCTCCCCTGGTCACGTCTTTAGAATCCCTTCTAACTTCATCGCTAGTTATAGAAGCAACCTCTGTATCATGTTCATCACTACTTCGACTCACTAGGGGACGCTGCGGAGCGTTCGGAGCGAGCGGACGTACTTCGCGTCGGCTCCGTCGATGAGGCCAATTTTGGGAGGACCATTCGACCCCAGCCCGTCCAAAACGGTACGATCGGTTTCGGCTTGACACCCGGAGCACGTAGAGCCCAAATTTTGGTGAGTCCGCCCATTTTTTCGGATTTTACGCCTGTTTTGCGCCGGACAAAGTGGCGAGCCAGCTAGGCTTAGCGACGGCTTCGGCCGCATCGGACCGCGCCGGCGGCCCCGCTTCGTGCGAAATGTCGGCGTCGGGTCACTCAGCCATGGATACGAGTCCGGCCCGGGACCAGCAGCCCACTTTGGACCGCAGCTCGGGACGCATGGTGGTTGCCGTCCCCGGAACGCCGATCGACGAGACCCCAGAAAACATCGCCGGTTGGGTGGTCGCCACTCAGCGAGGCAAGAAGGCCACTCTGAACAACGCCGAGACTCCGCAGCAAGTTTCGGCACCCCAGCCCGGTAAGAAGGCAGCCCAGCCAACCCGGGCCCAGATTATCAAGAAAGTCAACGCGAACTTCGTGAAGACGGCACGCATGCCTCACGTGCCACGTGGCGAATGCAAGGTGATAGTCAGGCCCCGCGGGTGACTGCTGGTGGGCAAGATTATGATGCCGGAGCTCGTGCAGGCGATTGCGGCGAGTGCGGCGAGAATAAGTCTCGAAGACATACAGAGGGACACGATCTGTCCAAACGTTGCACAAAACATTATCGTGATCAGCACGCCGGCAGGCGAGAGTCAGCCGCTACGCGGCCATCCATGCACTCATGATTGGAAATCAAGCATAGGAAGTGTGCGCTTACGCGGCGGCACCCGAAAATACGGTGAAGGGCGTAATCGGAGGCATCCCGCTCAGCGAAACGCCTGAAATGATCCGAGGGAAAGTTGTAAATATCTACAACGGTACGGCGCTCGAAGCGCACCGGATCGGAAACTCGCACGCAGTGATCGTGCTCTTTAAGGGGGACAAAGTCCCGTCCTACGTTAAATACTGCGGCGCGCTAATAAGGTGTCGGCTATACCACCAACACAAAGAAGTGTGCAAAACATGCGGGCAGGTCGGCCACCGGAGAGACGTGTGCCCCCGACCGAATTTGCTGGTTTGCTTCGCCTGCGGGAAGGCAAACCCCGGCGAAAATCACGAGCAGGATTGCAAACCTCGCTGCAAACTGTGCGGAGGCTCGCATCCCACCGGCACGGGAAACTGTGCGAACAAGTTCAAGACGCCATTCTTGCTTCGGAAGCGCGAACACGAGCGCAAGATGGCGGCGGAAAAGGCGGGAAAGTCTGGCCAGAGCAAGGCCAGATTTTCTAGAAAAGACGAATTCCCCGACCTCTCCCCAAGCAAACAAGAGGGGCGGCGCAAGAGCCGCAGCAAGAGCCGAGGGCGGTCCCCAAGCCGCGGACGCTCGGAGAGTCGCGATAGGCGGCGCAGTCCCTCACGTGACGGCCGGAAGTTGTGGTCAGGTATCGCCAGAGGCGGAGCCAAGGGCGAAAAAGACGCGAAGGAGCGCCAGCGCTCGCGCACGCCGGCGAGAAAGCCGCAGAACAACTCGCTTGCATCCAAAATGGTGCAGCTCGAGAGCACGATTAAGCTGTTGCAGGAGATGGTGAAGCAACAACAGGAGACTATGAAACAGCAGAAGGAGCTGATTGCAAGATTCACTTCGCAACAGCACGGAAACCAATCAGATACGCCATGGAGTGTGGGAACGGCGCAGCAGACGGCATCGTTCACCCCGCTGGGGACGCCGGTCATGCCACTGCCACCACCGTCGCCGCAATCGTTGGAACAAGGCAAGACCCCTTGCCAGAAGAAGGCCCGCCGTAGCTCGGTGATCGAGTCGGACGAGGGCGAACACCTGAACATGAACACCGGGGACGACGAGACCGAATCCATCTCATCGATCTCGACACTTCACTCTAGGGACACGGATACCCAAGGCGGCCTTAACTACGGGGCCCGGTTCAAACACATCAACGCGCGCCTAAACAGGCAAGACAAGTGCACAAAAGAGATCTCACAGAAGGTCGACAACGTGGCGTCAGCCATGAAGAATTTCAAAAACGACGTCAAGGCAGACTTTGCAAAGCTCGAAGCCCGAGAGGAGGCCCGCATCAACACGGGCTTCGAGGAAATGAAACATTTCATGGTCCAACTACTGCAGGAGGAGATGGGGAAACTCGGCCACGGCAGCCGCACGTCGCCCGGAGCCTCGCCCAGCCATGGATAAGGCCGCCAACAACGCCAAGCTCAGAGTGTGGCACTGGAACGCCAACGGCCTCCGGTGCCGCAAGGCCCTACTACAACAAAAAGTACAATCCATGACCGCGCCTCCTGACGTGATCATGATTCAAGAGACACATATGGAAGAGACCCCGAAACTCCCGGGTTACCACGTTCACGCATCACCCCCCAGCGCGCGCACCAGCAACACGGGCGCGGCACAGGGAGTCTGCACCTTTGTACGCAACGGCATCACCCTCATCAAGCTCGACCGCTTCCTCGATGGCAACACGGCCCTGGAGTTGTGCGCGACCGAAGTCGTGGTCGGTAAGAAGACGCAAGAGTCCGTTTGTCTGATGAACGCCTACAGCAACCCGCAGCACCGCAGCCAGCGGTTCCGGACGCTGTTCCAGAAAGCCAGGCGAAAAGCCGTCGACATGCCGATCATCGTGGCGGGTGACTTCAACTCGTCCCACAGGGAACTGGGCTACACCCGCACGACTGCCAAAGGACGGAGCCTACTGAACGAGGCTGAAGAGGCCGAATTTGAGCTGCTCTCGGACCCGCAGCGGCCGTCACGAATTGGCACTTCAGCAACCAGGGACACCACCCCCGACCTCGCCTTCATGCACCTCCCGGATGACAGACCGGTGAGCTGGCGCAACACGGGGCTCAACTTGGGAAGTGACCATTACATCATAGAAGTGGAATTGCCGCTGCGGGTCCGGAGCAAGCAGGCCCCGACTCGCAAGCACAAGCTGACGGATTGGAACGCCTTCCGCCGGCAGGAGATTGCGCCCACCATTGAGGACCTCGAAAAGTGGACGCGCAGCCTGGTAGACGCGGTGGCGCGTGTGACCATGGAAGTGGAGACGGACGAATCGATCCCCACTATGGACCCTCTGCTGGCCCACCTGATCGAGGCACGACAATCACTGCAACGCCGATGGAAGCGCATGCGGCACAACAGAACACTGCGCAAGCGCATCGCCCACCTCGGCCGCGAAATCGAAAAATACAGCACGCAGCTCTGCGTGCAGCAGTGGCATGCCATCTGTAACGAAGCCGACGGACAGCTACACGCCAGCCGTACGTGGAAGCTGCTCCGCCACTTACGTGACGAGACGCAGAGCAAATCGTTCCAGCAACACAGACTGGAGCAGATCCTGCGCGCAGCAATCAAAGAACACGGCGAGGACGAAGTGGGCAAACGCCTCATCGATCAATATCTCCCGGCCACCGCACAAGTCCGCCACCCGGACTACGAAGGCACAGACAACCCCGCGCTCGACGCGGATATAGAAGAATGGGAGGTCCGCCGAGCGGTGCAAGAGCTGAACTGCAAGTCGGCAGCCGGCCCGAACCTGATCCACAATAAGACCCTGCGAAACCTTGGCGACGTGGCCATCACGGCCCTTACGAATTTCTACAACGACTGTTGGCGCTCCGGCACGCATGCCCAAGCAGTGGCGGACCGCCCGAACGATATTGATCCCTAAACCCAACAAGCCGCCCAGCATTGAGAATCTCCGCCCGATCTCCCTGACATCATGCGCGGGCAAGGTGCTGGAGCACGTGCTAAACAACCGTTGGCATAGTTACATGGAAGAGCACGACGCGTACCCTGCGGCGATGCTGGACTTTCGGGCCCAGCTGAGCACGCAGGACGCAATGCTACTGATCCAGCACGACCTGCTCGAGTCCCCCAGCAAGACCGACTGCAGGGCGATCCTAGGCCTCGACCTCAAAAGTGCCTTTGACAACGTGCTACACTCCGCAATCCTGGCACAGGTCGAGAGGCTCGGGCGGGGACGGCGAACGTACGATTACATCCGGGCCTTTCTCTCGAATCGGACGGCGTGCCTCAACGTCGGTCACCTGCAGCTGGAGGAGCGAAGGTTGGGCAGCGTCGGCACACCGCAAGGGGCCGTAATCTCCCCCTTTCTTTTTAATATACTCATGATACCAGTGGCCGAGCGCCTTGCCCGATTGCCGCAGGTCCAGCACACAATATATGCAGTGACATCACATTGTGGATGACGGGAGGCACGACCGGCCACATAGAGGAGTCACTGCAAGAGGCAATCTGGCAGATAGAAGACTGCCTGCGGGGGACAGGCCTCCGATGCTCTCCGCAGAAGTCGGAGCTACTGGTATTGCCACCTCCTGGTCACTGGCGCAAGTCAACCGAGAAGGAGGCGGCTAACATCACGCTGAGGACTGAAGACGGCACCACCATCCCGCACGTCCGAGGAATCAGAGTACTCGGCATGCACTTCGACGCGGGAAACGGCAACCACACCGCTCTGAGCCGGCTGCTAACGAAGGTGGGAGTGGCGACCCGCCGGGTCAAGCAGATCTCCACCAAACGACATGGGATGCGAGAGACGAATCTCCTGCGACTGCTGCAGTCGTTCGTGACGAGGCACGTCTCGTACGTCGGCGCGTTCCACGGATGGCTGCGGCACTAGCGGGAGAAAATCAACGCTGCAATAAGGAAGGCCCACAAGACGGCGCTGGGCCTCCTCGCCAGTACGAGCAACGATGCCCTGGCTCGACTAGGAGTCCATAATAACCTGGAGGAAGTGAGCGAGGCCCAGCGCACGACGCAGCTGACTCGCCTCGCAACAACCAAAGCTGGAAGAGCGATCCTACAGAGGGTCGGCCTGCGCCCGCCAAGGGCCGAATCCTATGGGGAGGAAGCCCCGAAGCGGGAGGAGGTCAGCAAGCAAGTAGCAAGGCGCCTGGTGGTCCTGCCGCTCCCGCGAAACGTGCACCCGGACCGCAACAAGGAGCGAAGGGTGGCCAGGGCGAGAGCGCTGGCAGAAACATACGCCGACGACGCAAAGGCGGTGTACGTGGACGCAGCCAAACACCAACGCAAGCCGAAAACGTACGTGGCAGCGGTTGTCCGGGCCACGGACGGGCAAGTACTCAACGCCTGCAGCGTCCGAGCGACGTCTGCGGAGCAAGCGGAGGAAGCCGCCATCGCCCTGGCGCTGAGCGGCATACCGGAGGCGACCACGATCCTGAGCGACTCCCGCACGGCCATCGCCAACTTTGGCCGCGGGAGCGTCGGGACGCCGGCGGCGAGCCTGTTGCCGAGGACCAAGTCAACCACAACCCATCTACGATGGTTCCCGGCTCACGTCGGAGTCATCCCAGGAGGAACGGCCAACCGCAACGAGGAGGCGGACGTCGTCGCGCGTGAGCTCGCGTACCGTGCGGCGCCCCCCCCCCCCCACCCCTCGGAAGCGGACGAGGCTGACTTCCTGGACCCGGACCCGCTACTGGACTACGGAGGAATCCTCGCTTGGTACCGAGAGGGCCGCCGAGCGTTGCCTGGGCCTCACCCGAGACTAGGGCGACGTGAGCGGGTCCTCTTACGACAGCTACAGACTGGAACAGTACTCACGCCGGCCCTAGCCCGGCACGTGTGTCCCGGACTCTTTGAAAGTGCTACGTGCAGTGTGTGGGCGCGAGAACTGGCAACCTTAGCCCACGTGCTGTGGGGGTGTGACGCGTGTGCGGGGGGAACCGTGCGGGACTCTCTGCCACCGGACATGGAACACTACATCAGCTCGCCTGACCATCAGGCGGAACTCCAAGCCATCCAGTGGCTCGACGCGGCCCTGGCCCGGCAAAAGCGAACGGAGGCAACTCCTAGTAGCTAGCGCCGGACCGGTCCGCGCTGAGGTCTAGTGAGATAGGGGGTTGATGGAGCCCCACGTGGCCTGATCCACCCCTACATGCCGGATTAATGTCAATAAAGTCATTTTCTCTCTCTCTCGACTCACTACTCGGTGTAGCTTGGCTGCTCTGGGAACTCTACAGGTCAGCATAGAATTCTTCCGCTGCTTTTACAATGTTACGAAATTTCTGATATTATTACCCTTCTTATCTTTCAGTGCATACATTTTGCCTTGTTCTATGTCAAGTATTCTTCTCACTGATTTCATGCTGCGTCCATATTTTATTGCTTCCTGAATCTTTTCCACGTTATAATTTCGGATATCCCTGACTTTCTTCTTGCCGATCAGTTTCAACAGTTCAGCTAATTCTATCTGATCTCTCGAGTTTCACACTTTCATGTTTTGCCGTTTCTTTATAAGGTACATTGTTACTTGGGAGAGCTTGCCTACTAGTTACTTTGGTGCCTTACCTCCCACTTCAATTGCTGCTTCTGAGATCAGCCTAGTTACAATTTCATTCATTGCCTCTATGTTGTCTTTTTTTCCTGTTCTAAATCTGCATATTTTTTCGAGAGCACCAGCCTGAATTGGTCCGCTTTTACCCTTAATACACCTGGGTTGGCCTCTTTCTTCTTGACTAATTTTATTCTTTCTTCAAAGTGAGAGAAAACCTAGACCTCACTAATCCATGGTCACTGCCCTTTACCCTATCTAACACTTCTACATCCGACAATATGCTGGGATCGGCAGAGGCTATGGAATCTATTTCATTCCTTGTTTCTCAATTAGGGCTTTTCCAGGTCCACTTCCTGTTGCTGCACTTCATGAAGTAGGTATTGATTATTCGGAGCCTATTCCTTTCAGCGAATTCGACCAACATCTCTCTTCTAGTGTTCCTAGAATTGATGCCGTAGTTGCCAATTGCTTGCCGACCTGCCTGCTTTTTCTCTACTTTTGCATTGAAGTCGCCCATGACTATAGTACACTGAGTTTGCACCTTTCTCATTGCTAATTCAACATCTTCATAAAACTGTTCTATTGGTTCCTCATCGTGACTGGAGGTTGGGGCGTAGGCTTGTACTACCTACATTTTATACCTCCTATTCAGCTTTATTACGACGACTGCTAGCCTCTCAGTAATGCTTTGGAATTCATCAATGTTGCCCGCTATGTCCTTATGAGTTAGAAATCCTACTCCTAATTCTCTCTTATCTGGAAGCCATCTGTAGCAGAGCTCGTGGCCGTTAGTCAGCCCTGTATAAACGTCACCATTTCTTCTAACCTCACTAAGGCCAGTAATAGCCGACGCAATGCCTGATAATTCCTCAAACAGCCTTGCTAAGCCACACGAATCCCTAAAGTTCACACTTTCGTAGATTGAGCAAAATGCAGAGAAATCAGAGAAAATTGGCTCAAGGACCAACAACTAGAACAATGGGTGAAACAGATCAAGGATGATATGAAAGCTGCCACCTCGGAAATAGAGAAGACCTGCCAATAGACAGCGTAGACAGCCACCTAGCCCACATGCGCGAGGCCAAACAGTCCCTCAGATCCAGGTGGAAGGGACAGCGTCTTAACCGGAGGTCGAGAAAACAGATTTCGGAGCTTAACAAGCAAATAGAAGAATATTGCTCTAAGCTTTCGAGGCAGCAGTGGGACGATGCCCGCAACGCCACCGACGGTCAGATGCGGAACGATGACGCCTGGAACCTGCTTAAACACCTTCTAGATAGCACTAGGACCAAATTTAACAGCATCGCGCCATAGATAAGGCAATACATGTGGCGCTGCAGAACTCCGCTCACAGATCTCATCGACAAGCTGACCAACAAATGTCTATCGCTGGCTGGCGCTAACAGCAACGGCTCATACCCGACCTATATGGGAACGGATAAGCTGGAACTGGATCGAGAGTTTCAGGTGGAGGAAATTCGTGCTGCCCTTCAGAACCTGAATAGTAAATCAGCCCCTGGCCCCGATAGCATTAGCAATAGAACAATTGAGAAACTAGACACAGAATCAATCGAATATCTCACCAAAGAAATCAACTCAATTTGGAAGCAGGGCAACAACTCCTCCCTCCCCCCCCCCCCTATTGGAAAACATCCCTCATCGTCCTAATACCCAAGCCCGGCAAAACCCCCAGCATAGATAATCTAAGACCGATCCAATCTAAGAACCACCTTACCAAACACCTAGAAAACAGTGGGATGTACCCACACGCTATGATTGGCTTTCGGGCTGGTCTATCCATGCACGATGCTATGAAGTTCATCAGGCATCACTCCAGAGACCTGAAAGCTACCCTAGCACTCGACCTCGAGCGGGCATTCGACAACCTGTCACACGAATACATTCTCAATACCATCTCCACTCTCAACCTGGGCCCCAGATTACACGCATATGTCAGCTGATTCCTAGCCGACAGAACAGCAACGCTTAGGGTTAGCGCACTAACGTCGCAGCTGCTAACGCTAGGCAACAAGGGGACACCACAGGGGTCCGCTATCTCTCCTACCTTCGCCAACCTAGCCCTAATAGGCTTAGGCAGGAAGCTTAGCGCCATCGAAGGCATCAAGTGCACAATATATGCTGAGAATGTCACTATATGGTGTAACGATGGCAGCGACGGCCTCATTGAATCGACATTACAAAGTACTCTTTATACGATCGAGGATTACCTAGAGCCCACAGGACTTAAATGCTCCCCAACGAAGTCAGAGCTTCTCCTTTATGCACCAATTAGACCTGGACCCAAACCAAAGGGCTGAGTCTACGCCAAAGACCAGGACATCAAACTTCACACTAAAAGCGGAGGAGTAATTACCATA
Source organism: Dermacentor silvarum (assembly GCF_013339745.2). Lineage (NCBI taxonomy): Eukaryota > Metazoa > Arthropoda > Arachnida > Ixodida > Ixodidae > Dermacentor > Dermacentor silvarum. Next base: position 35,130,193 of record NC_051155.1, on the reverse strand, counting down.
GTTGAGTCAATCAAAATTCTATTTATGACAATTGAGGCCAATGGCGCCAATACCAAAGCGATGAAGAAGCTTATCACCAAGAGAGACAACGCCATGAGATTAATCAAAATGGTCGCCAATAGACAACAACGTCTCAAAGAGGATAATTTGCTCAGTCTCGTACATGCATTCGATTTATGCCACTTCTCATATGTGGCGGCGATGCACAAATGGAAACCCTCTGAAAAAGCCAAGCTACATATCCAACTTAAGAAGATCACCAAGCAGGCACTGGGTGTCGTGAGCTGCAAGAGCACGCCAGATGCAGCTTGGCACACATAACACACTCGAGGAAATCGCAGAGGCACAGGAAAGAGCTCAGTTGGCGCGACTGGCGGGTACCAGGTCGGGCCGTGCTCTGCTCCAGCAGCTAAGCTTCGACGAATCTAAAATCAACTCACTAAACACAGACATCCCGTTAGACACGCGTAAATGCTTAAAGGCAACGAAGTCACGCGTAGTGATGCTTGACTTCGTAGTCACGCTTAAAGGCTACGAAGACACGCGTAAAGGCTTCGAAGTCAAACCGCCACCTCGCAATATGAATCCGGAACACAACACAGAAAGGCGACTATACCGGGGTGCTAGTCTTCTCCGCAAAATTCATAAAGAAAAGCAGAGCGCTTGTTTTGTCGATGCAGCAACACATACAGACAGAAAAGCTTTCACAGTAGCTCTCGTGGACAACACGGGCAAGACCATCAACTCCGCTACGGTTATCACAAACAGCCCAGAGATTGCCGAGCAGACAGCAATCGCCCTGGCGTTAACGGATACCCGGAGGCCATACATACACAGTGATTCTCGTAGTGCAGTCAGAGCCTTTCAGAAAGGTGCAATCTCACAGCAAGCCTTACATATCATACGAAAGAGCAAAATGCACTTCAATTCACTCTGCTGGTTCGCTGCACACCTGGGAAACATCGCGAAGCCCCCCCCTGAATCTCAACGAGATGGCCCATAAGAGTGCACGAGAACTAACCCTCCGCAGCGCCGCCCTTACGGGTCCGGACCATTTCCTAGAGAACAGGGACGCCCCACTCACATATAACGAGCTCACTAAACACTTCTACCTCAGCCGAAGCAAATGTGCGACACCACATCCCACACTCAAGAGACCACAAGCACTCACTTTGAGTGCTTGTGGTCACACCCCACACGCAAAGCCCTACACTACTACATGGCGGAACGTTTCCCCTATACACAGTGCGCGAACTGTAATAAAACACTTGACCTCAAACATATGCTCTGGCCATGCGACCAAACTACCAATGCCGATTATACTCAGGACCTGGCCAGGTTCGAGGCTGCCTTTCGCAGTCCGGATCTGGTTGAACAACTTTGGGCAGTCCAGCAAGCTCACGACGCGGCCGCGAAGCTCCGTCTTCCTGTCCCGACGTGGGATTAGCCCTTCTATGGGTCACCCCATAGCCTTGCAGGACCAAATAAAGTTTTCCATCCATCCATCCATCCATCCATCCTGTTAAGCTAGCCTCACTCGTTAGGGTGCGCGTGTTGAACGATGTCAGGTTCAGTTTCCAGTGGCGGCATGTCCGAACCCAGAGATTCTTAGCACCCTCTGCTGCGTCGCAGGTCAGACCGCCGCCTAGGTCAGGTGCTCCACAGCCGCTGGGGACTGCGGGCCATGGGTTAATTGTAGGAATCATGAGGGAACTAGTGCCATCTGGTAGTGTTGCAAAAAGACCCCGTGGCACGCGCGGCAAGACCATCATAGCAGCAGCAGCGACCGAAAAGTCAGGCAATGAGGCAACAAAAACTTCGCTTTGAAACGATGCTTTAATTCACCCTATTCAGCATCCATCATGTTATGAATGCAAAGCGTCCCCGCTTCTCGTGCGCATGCGCTCTTCTTCCTTTTCATTCCTTGATCCAGGCTGGAACTTGGAAATAAAACAGCAATCCCGACCACTCGAATAAGCTAGGCACTCAGTTCAATCAATAAAGCTTTTGGATCGGCCGAATCGCAAGAACACCTCCTTCTGACTTCATCTGGCAGGAACGCATGTGAGAACAGGAACTTTGGTCCACTTCAAGAACACTACCAAGCTTCCACAGCTGGCGTGATGAATTGGCGGCACGCACGAACACTTCCTTTCAGCGCGCAATAGTAACTGGAACGCCACTGCATTTTGTCAGGCAACTTGAAAATATTTAAGTTATCATCTCCGAACTGTTGTTGTCCTGAGAATTCGTTGCAAGAGGATACGCCTTGCGAACTCATTGGACACAACTTGTAAATAAAAGTATAACCATTTACTAAGTTAATTAGTGCAATTGTGTTTTTTATTGAATTAGATATCTTATTTTTTGCAGAAGTAATGGCCGTCTCATCGAGCAATTTATCTCAAGGATTTTAATTCTGATATCTGCCACAGGATTCTCGAACAATTTCGTGCAGCCAAATAAACATCCGGCATAATACATCAAAAATTACGCACCCATCTTAAGATAGATTGCTAATGACATTAAAGCTGTCAATCATCTCTAGAAGTTGCATGCACTGCCAGTTTCTTTTCCACTGGGTCAAGCCCGGTCAATAAGAAACAACCAACATTTTACAGCACTTACACAGTATTTTACAACAAACGATTCCGTAAATTTAGGCATAGCGTCTCACACAATTATGTCGAAGCTGCAGTGGAATGTTAAACATCAGTTATGTAGTGATTACTTTGTGGTAGAGCCACAAAACAACAAACAGAATGAACGCTCGCCATAGGCTTCTTTGTAAAAGGTCTTTCGATGGAAGCTTTTCCGAGAACTCATGCATTTGTTTCGACATGGCATCTGTTCTCCAAGCATAGATGACGCTGATGCATACCCAGCACTAGTGGATAATGCAGAATTCAATTGTATAACACAAGGAAAAGGTGCGTGTTGTATACGTGTTCCATGGTCGAATGATGAGTGTAGGACAGCACGCAAAAAACAAAACGAAAGCTGGTGGCTGCTTCGCAACTCTCGGAAAACTTAACCTGAGGCAAACTTAAACTATTTCGAGAATTTAATGCCACCAAAATAAAGGATGCATGAACCAGCTAGAAGACAAAAATGACAAATACACATGTCCGGTATAAACTGTTACAGAGATGAGAGAAAAGCGAGGAATAAGAGCAAATCAAATAAATAGCCTGAAGCCAAACCCAATACGGTCGCTTAGTGCTCAGGACGATAGTCTGGAAGACCAAGCATTTTTTTAGTTACAAAATCCCAGCACATGTTTTGTTCTTAGAAGTATTTTGAAACATACCTTACGTTTATCCAATGAGTCGAACTACAATCTTTGTAACGAAAATACCCCACAAACAGCCATACAACCGTCCATTAACTTAGAAGAGTCCCGGGCATCCCTGAACTGCAGTAACCGAACTGCTCGAAGATCTGACCGTATCATGCATGAAACAATCAAATATTTCTACTTTGTAACCGAAAAATGCTGCCGTTTTTTTTCAATTGCCTTCCGAGTACATTCCGGAAGTTAATCTGGCATTCCGGAAGCAATTAACCAGCAGGGATATGCCTATAAGTCTCGTTCTTGGATGATGATGATTTATGATGCTGATGAGAAATCGTCACCTGGCCTGAATGGAAGAAGTGGCACCACCGGCAGCGTGGAGCGGTACTAATCAGCCGTCTCGACGCCAGTTCACGCACGGTGAGTAGCTTGACACTCAGCAGGGACTACGGTTAATATCGGGCATGAATGTGACACCACGTTGTCTCGGCCGTAACTGCCTCGAAAAAAAATATAGAAACATTCAGCAGGCACCGGTCAAATTTCGTCTAAGTCCCAGGAAAAAAAATGCAAGGATGCGCCAGATTTGAGTGACATGGCGTCTGTGGTGAAACAAAAATTACCGATTTACCCGCTTTTGCTATTCTTTTGTAAGAAATACATTGAGCCCGTGTTTGGTCACTTACGTATGGAGATATTGCGGCGCTGTAATATTCACATGAAATGCATTTCGCCGTACAATAAACACTTTCATTTATAAAATGGTACAGTAACTTGCAAATCTGTGAATTACCTTGTTACTGTATTTGGCTGTTACCGCGGGCGTACCTCTCCAACCCTCAAAAATATTTCATTGCTTAATAGCGAAAATACGGCTTAGCTGAGAACTGTATAGAAATCCAGTACTACCAATTCTGACTGCCGCATCAGCCGCATAATACAGCCTGCAGTTTCTTTGCATCTGCATCATTTTCTTTACCGAGCGTAAGGTGTTTTTCCATAGGATAATAATGTTTTATTCCAATCAAAACCCGGTCGTATATTCCTCCCCGTGCGCCTGACACTGCTCCATCTTAAAACGCAGCCGGAACGCAACACAACGTTGGTAATTAGAATCAGAGGGGCACAACCAAAATGTCATGTATGAGCACAGCAGCAGAAGCGGTGAAAACAACTGTACTGGAAGACCTTCATTACTGAACCCATTGACAGAACGCGCCCTCTTTTCTCGCTAGCGAGATTATCGCCTCTATCCTGAAAAGCTCAGTATCAGGAAAAGCTCAGTATCAGTTTCATTATATCTAATTTTTTCCAGATTAGCTCACGAACGTTTTCTCTACATATACATTTTTTTAAATCTATCTTGTCTCATTGCCAATATCATTCATTCAGCAGAAGGGAAACATAAACATTGCGTGAAATTTCGCGTAACACAAACTGAAAGCAAAGACAATTCATTGCTTCCCATTTATTTTATATAGCATTCAGTTAAGTGCATCACGATAGGGTGGGTTCACATAGATTCGAAAATGGGCTTTCCAACATGAACATCTGCAAATTTTCCTGGTTCGTAGATGAGTCCATTTTACCACTTATATAAGATTTTTTTTCGGAGGGGTTTTAACGTGTGATTATTAGTAATACTTTCATCGCCTTCTGACAAATTTCAGTTCTGTTGCAAACATCACTTTTGCGGCTGTGATTACCTTTGTAGTTTAATTACGTAGGCTAATAAACTGTTTTACCGTATTCGAATCATTGCTGTGGCTCCGTCTCCTTCCTTAAGTAATGCCTACTGGCTTTTTGCTTGTTTGAGTAAAACAACATCCACGATCTTCGGGGAGAGGATGGAAATTAATAACGACAGCCTTCCAGCTGCTGCTATCTGACTCAACTGCTCAACTCCTTGATAAAGGCAGAGGGTAAAAAAAAATGTGCGGATCGGACGCACGGTGCGAATCGATGTAAGCAAAGCTTTGTATGCTGTTAGCTTTGATTGAAGATAATTAACGGTGATGTTGGCGGCGAATGCGTGACTTCTTGAGCGTTAGTTCGAATACGACAGTGGTGAGTTGATGTTAAACGTTACGCTGCGTGCACCAGTGCTGTTTGTCTGCGTAGTCCACAGAGCACACAGGCAGACGTGTTTCCTTGAGGCGTTGCTGCGCGACAGTGTTCATAAACTCTGACAAGGTTGGACATCATCATTGCCTCACATGGCACATCAAATCGTGGAAGAAGTGTTAACTTTATTTGAATTATGGGGCTGTACGTAATTCAATTGTTATCATAATTGTATGTATAGCTGTTGCACGCACCTTTACGGTCTACGCCACGTTTGGCTGCGTAGTGAAGACGCGCCTTTTCCGCGCTACGCTTGTTTCGGGCCTGCTTGTCCTCGACGCTGAGTGCACGCCTTGGAGCCATTTTGCTGGCGCGTGTTTACGCGTTCCTTCTGCATACGTGATGAGCACGCTGTTGAGACACCAGCTGCAAGCGCTCTCTTCAGGCTATGGACAATTGTAACGTTTATACTGTCACAGCCCAGCACGCGACCTCCACAGCCTAGCACCTGCATTTTTGTGGCATAAGAAAGCCAGCACAGGAATTGCCATATGCGCAAACAGTGAAACGCCGCCGCAGCGGTGCCGGTCGCGAAGCATAATGGCACGTACACACTAGAGTGTTTTAGTTGAGCGTCTTTATGGTCCGCTCCGCTCCGAGTTGCCCCAATAAGCCACAGCGGAGCGGCGTGCGATTTTCACGTTTTAGTTATGCGTGTAGCGTAGCGGAGCGGACCTTTCCTAGTTGCAGCGCCCGCTGGCCAGATTCAGCGTAGTGAAACAAAATAAAAAACCGTTTTGTCACTTTTACAAAGCAAGACGAATATATTTAACTTATTTGTTCATGAAGTATCGAGACAGGTGCTTGTAATGCGTTACCGGTCCATTTTATCGAGTGGTAAATGAAGCGTCGACTTGGTGAACGCCACGTGATAGCCAGCGAGGTTGCATTTCGAAACCGATCCAATCCTTTCTGACGCCAATGCGCTGGCGACGTTTTTGTTAGCTGTGCTGTTCACTTTATTTCCTTAAAGACCCAGTTAGAGGTGTATTACACAAGTTATTCGTGCTCGCACGACTAGTACCTCGATGCAAGGTGCTTTGATGCAAGCGCGAGAGAGGGCGCGTGCATCGACCATCCTCGCTAGCGAAAGACGGCAGCAACGCTCCGCGCTCCGCTTAGGCAGCTTGTAAGCGGACCGTGTTTCTCGCTCCGCTAGCCCGCTTGCGGCTAAGTGGAGGACGCATGCGCATTCGTGCTTCCGCTCCGCTCAGCAGCTAAGCGGAGTAAAAACGCTAAACTAAAACTGTCTACTAGCGGCAAAATGCGCGCGGCAAGACGCGCGCCGCGAAACAGGTTTTTCCTGCCGCGGCAGCGATCGCTCCTGCACCGGTTTTTTGCGGTTTGCCGCGTGCCGCGGATGAACGAGGCCAATCAGAGCGGCCCGCTTCCGTGACGTGCCCGCGGGAAAGTGGTTTATGCGGACCCGCCCAACCGCTCGTTTCAGCCGGAAACTCGTTTCGCACTATCATCTGCACGCGTGAGCTCCGGGACGGAGCTGACGGATAGTTCGAGAAGGGGGGAGGAGTCTATGCTGTCACGTGACTGAAGCAGCGGCGCGCCGCCGGTTGGTGTGGCCGCTCTGGTGCAGCTTCGTTTTGCCGCCGGCGGCGCGCCGCGCGCGTTTTGCCGCTAGTTTCTACGTGCAACAAGGGTACGGCCACGCTAGCGGCAAAAACGCGCGCGTCATGCCGCGAGCGGCAAGTTGCCGCACGTTAGCGCTTTGCCGCGAGGCACCGCGCGTCTGGCCGCGCGGCAGCGCTATATTGGCACGTACACACTAGCGGCAAAACGCGCGCGGCGCGCCGCCGGCGCCAAAACGAAGCTGCAGCAGAGCGGCCACACCAACCGGCGGCGCGCCGCTGCGGCAATCACGTGACAGACTAGACTCTCTCCCCCCTTCTCGAACTATCCGTCAGCTTGCTCCGGTAGCTGATGCGTACAGATGATAGTGCGAAACGAGTTTCCTGCTAACAGCGGACACGAGTACGAAACGAGCGGTCGGGCGGGTCCGACATGTCACCAGTTTCCCGCGCGCACGTCACGGAAGCGGGCCGCTCTCATTGATCTCCTTCATCCGCGGCACGCGGCAAACCGCAAAAAATCGGTCCAGGAGTGATCCCTGCCGCGGCAAGAAAAACCTGTTTCGCGGCTGCTTTCGCGGCGCGCCGCGCGCGTTTTGCCGCTAGTGTGTACGTCGCATAAGATCTCGCGCGCTCTCGGAACGCGCAATCACCGTGAGCGGAAAGGGCGCGATCGGACAGCGTCCACAAATCCCTCCATGTAACCGCGAGAGACGATGATCGTCGATTGGAAAGCCGGCGCGGAGCGGCGGCGGTCCGGTTGCCATGGCTACGTTCCGTCACCCTCGTTGCTCTTGATTGGTCATTCATCTCGCAGCACGTGGCACTTGCCGCAGAAATGGGTCTCGAACCCATTTCTCGTGGCATGCCCCAAAACCCCCGATTCCGGCCGCTTTTGCCGCGCGCGCATGACGCGTTGCCGCTCGCGGCATGACGCGCGTCATTGCCGCGCGTTTCTGCCGCTAGCAGTGGCCGTACCCTAAATCCTCTCTATCTTTCCAAAGTAGCGAAAGGTTTCTATCCAGCCGTCGCAGCCTGCAATAGGCCGATTGCCCACACGTGACCTTTCCGCCTTCGCGCCCCACTCAGGGGGGTGAATCTTCCTATACCTCCCATTGGTTGTTTTATAGCAGACGCTCAGTCGACGCTAGCGCCAAGGCGCACTTCAGTTAGGCCCTAGCCGATGGATGACGGTACTACGGTGGCGAAAAAAAGAAAGAAAAGCGGCGCGATTTTTTTACCCTCCCCCTTTCGCTATTGAACTTTTTTCTCCCTTTTTTATGATAACGTTGTTCCGCTCTTTTCTCCTTTCCCTCTTGACTTTCCTATTCCTCCTCGCAAGTCTCGCCTCACCCTCCCCTCATGCCACGCGCAATGCTCTTTTTTTTTATTTCTTTAGCTGTCCGCGGCGCGCATTTTTTTTTTTTTTTTTGTCGCGGGCGTTATCAGACGCACCACCGGACAGAAGCGCGTGCTCCCCGCTCCTCTCCTGACCGGCCGTGCCATTCGTGCATTCGTGCTGCGTGCTTGCGCGCAGTGGATTCTTTATACGTTTTCATGCACGCAATCCCGTTCATTATTACGATCAAGCAAGCATGTGCCCAAATTATAATAAAAAATAATTGCACTTACAACACAACAGTTCTTTGGACTCACTTTATTGTGTTCGTTTGCGAAAACCAGAATTGGAGCAGACAGTGCAACACACTATAGAATGCAACAAAACGCGGATGGTGTTCGATGTTAGCACATGTAAAAAAACATTTATTGTAATTGATCTAATGGCCAATGCGCAGAATAGCTTCTCACGGCCTGCTTCTCGCTCGGTCCATCAAATCCACTTCCGTGAAGGGCACAGAGCATATTCTGCGGTTGTTGACCTTGTCTCTGTGGAAACCCATTAGGTCCATCCTTACAACGTAGGTTAAAAACGCTTCCATCCTGAAGAACAGTGAATATCATAAATTATAACATCGCAGTTGGAACATTCAAAACAGAAGTCGTTTCGCATGCGGCAGAGTACTAGTTGTACCTTAATTCTCAGAAACGCATTTTTAAACGATTGCGACCAATTAGATAGAAATAAGTGCAAAGCGCACACCTACACACGTGTTCCTTGCGATACGCACAGGTGGTACTATATTTATCAGGAGCTTTTTGTTCGCTGCTTGTTGGCACAACGATTTACAGCGTCGTTGTGGTGTTTTCAAATCAGCCAACTGCTGCCTCACCACCGGACAGCCATGTACGACTGCGCACCATTACTATCACAAATAAAAACCGGGAATAATTAATTAATTAATTATGGGGTTTCACGTGCCAAAACCAGTTCTGATTATGAGGCACGCCGTAGTGGGGGTCTCCGGAAATTTTGACCACCTGAGGTTCTTTAACGTGCACCTAAATCTAAGTACACGGGTGTTTTCGCATTTCGCCCCCATCGAAATGCGGCCGCCGTGGCCGGGATTCGATCCCGCGACCTCGTGCTCAGCAGTCCAACACCATAGCCACTGAGCAACCACGGCGGGTAAAAACCGGGAAGTAAATGGCACGATGCTCACCTGTTGTCTTTAGGGATGCGGTAGAATTTCACGTCGCATGGCTCACTTCGTCTTGATGTTTTCGTACACCACTGAACCACACACGAACAGCGACAGCTGCGAGACATGGCGGGAAAAAAAGCCGACAAACGTGCAACGGTAGGTTACCACAGGGACCGCACTGCTAGCACGGAAGGCGAAAAACTGACCGTATAATGCCAAAAAAAAAGTTCTGCCGTTTTGGCCGTTATCAGCACAGCCGACGACGAGCGCTGGCCGCGCCGCCGATAGTTGAAGGCGAGAGAGAAACGACAAAGTTGAGAGAGGGTTGACAAGAAAAAAAAAAAGAAAAGCAATTTTGGTTCGGCATCCATCTCATCGATGGCGCTGCATTTCGCGTGGACAAAAAACCAGCGGAGTTTCCGGGGCCTGCCCCACTCAAAGGGTCGAGCAGTGGTTGCTGTGCCGGCGGAATTTGCAGGCAGAGCGTGGAGTTGGACGAGTACTTGGAAAGTACTTCACGCGCCTCTATTCAATGAATGCTTTCAGCAAGCCTTTCCAAGAAATCGTTTATTCTGCATTCCTGCAATAGAAGTGAATTTTTAATAAGTGTTCGTTCATTTTCCTGCATCATGCATTTTCCTGCATCAAGTTATTGTACCTGTCGTTCTAAGTTTCCTAAACAGCTTAGGCCACAAATGTTAATAAATAACTGCTTCAAGCACGCGCCGAGTGCGGTTTCGTGCGTCCGCGAAATGCATGGAAGCTAGCGGCGCGTGGTATGCTAACACCGCTCCTTCGATCCCTCGAGATGGCGCGCGTGTAGGTGTCGCCACCTTTGAAAAACACAGGAGCCTTTGGTATGCGCAGAGGGGAGCGCCATCTAGTGGGGTTGCAAAAACCTAGTGGCACGCGCGTCAAGACCATCACAGGAGCAGCAGCACCCGTAAAGTCATGAGATGAGGTAAAGGAAGCTTCGCTTTGAAAACATGCCTTAATTCACCCTATGCAGCATCCGTCATGACTTGGATGGAAAGCGTCCCCGCCTCCTCTGCGCACGCGCCCTTCTTCCTCTTCGTTCCTTGATCCAGCCTGGAGGAGGAATGGACGTTTATTGTTAGAAACGACGAGAAAGTGTTCTTTCTTCGCCCTTGGTGGGCGGCTCTCTCAGTCCAGAAAGCCGTTGGCTAATGCCGCAGCCCGGGCCCGGTCCACCAGACTTCGCTGATCCTCCAGGCTCTGTGCCGTTAACATTGCTTCCCACGTTTCTTCGGTGGCTTGTATCGGTTCTGAGGCATCGTCTTGACGGTTTTTCTCGCGGTGTGCGCACACCAACACCATGTGTTGGAGGGTGTCTGGTACATCACAATATCGGCATAGGTATGAGAATTTAGTGGGGTGCATCCGGTGCATTATAATTCCATGGACATATGTATTCGTTTGTAGTCTGCAGAGGGCGGTGGCTACTTGCTTGCTTAATTTTGGATGTGGTAAAAGATATTCTCTTCTTTCGAGTCGGTAATGTTGCAGTATTACGGCGTAGTTGATGGGAATGTCCTCCACCCTCGTCGATTTCCGGATCCCATGCGGCAGGAAATCCCGGCTGGTATGCTCTCGGGAGACAGCATGTGCTGCTTCGTTTCCTGCCAGGTGTTCGTGGTCTGGGGTCCGTACGACGTAGGTTTCGGGTAGTTCTTGGCGTCTTGATAGCTCTTTTAGAATTTTCACGTCTGCGGCAGAGATTCGGTCTTTTTGTAAGTTTCTACATGCCGTTTGCGAGCCGCTCAAGATGATTGCTGTGTCCTTGCATGGGGCAATGCCGAGGATGATGGCCACTTCCTCCGCCGTTTCTGGATTTCTGGCCTGTATGGTGGCAGCGACTAGTTCATTCCCATTGTTTTTGGTCACGGTGATTGCGTAGGCTCATCTACCTGGGTATTTTGTCGCATCTGTATATCTCGTGTTGGGGTTCCTTGAGTATTTCTTGCTTAGCGCTCAAATTCTTGCTTCTCTTCTGTCTTTGTGGTGTGTTGCATGCATGTTTCGAGGTATTGCAGCGACTGAGATAGAGTCACGAAGTGGCGGCAATCGGGCTTTCACGTCTGAGTCTGCTATAAAGTTTTCGCTGTATGCGAGTTTGCGAACTTCCTGTTTGAGTCAGCTTTAGGCGTTCCAGCTGGCTGGCCCTGTGCGCTTCACTCATTTCTTCCCAGGTGTTATGGAGGCCAAGTTTGAGTAGTGTCGTGGTTGAGGTCATACTGGGAAGTCCTAGTGCGCTCTTGCTTGCCTTTCTGATGACAATGTTGAGTTTTTCAATTTCAGCTTTCTTGAGGAGTAGATACATACAGAGTAGAGCCTTATGTGATCCGGCTTATAAGGAGTGCTTGAATAATTCGAATGGTTTCTTGTTCTTTAAGTCCTCTTCTTTGAGTGGTTATACGCCTAATGAGATGAGTTACTTGTGTTAGGGTCTTCTGAAGCTTCGAAAGTGTAGCTGCGCCAAAACCATCTTTATGTAGTGTGAGGCCAAGGACGCGGAGGGAGTCAACTTGAGGCATATCGATTCTATTGAGTGTGACGTTGGGATCTGGGTCGACGTAGGCTGGTGGTCTTCCACGGGTGCTTGCCTTGAGTATATGTAGCTCTGAGTTCTCGGGGGCGCAATGGAGACCGCATCTTGAGAGGTACTGTTCTATCAGATCGATTTCCTCTTGGAGGGTAGGTTGCTGTCGGCCGGTTGTCGACGTTTTTGTCCATAACGTTATATCGTCGGCGTATATTGCATGGCTTAAACCTTTGATATCATCGAGTTGTTGCGGGAGCTTAATCATAGCGAGGTTGAACAGCTAAGGTGAAATGACTGACCCTTCTGGAGTGCCTTTGTTGGGCATTTCGAATTTGTTGCTTCGGATGTTGCCGATGCCCACCGTAGCCGTGCGATCCTTGAGAAAGTCCTGTACGTATTGGTAAGTCCGGATTCCGCAGTTTGTGTCTTGGAGATTCTGGAGGATTGCATCATGGTTCACATTATCGAAGGCTCCTTTTACATCTATCGCTAAAATAGAGAACGTTTTGTGGCGTTCTAGGTAGTCTAAGAGGTCTTCCTTGAGCTGTAAGAGTATATCTTGTGCTGAGAGGAGCTGTCGGAAGCCAAACAATGTTTCAGGCATGAGTCCTGAGTCTTCGAGGTATGTGGTGAGGTGATCGTGAACCATGTGTTCGAGAAGCTTTCCAGCGCAGGAAGTCAGGGAGATGGACCGTAGGTTGCTGATTTGTAGTGGCTTGTTGGGTTTTGGAATCATAATGACTTCTGTGTGCTTCCATTCTGCCGAGAGCTCACCTTCTCTCCAGCAGTTATTCATGCAGTCGGGGAGTCCATTTAGAGCCTTGTCTGGGAGGTTTCGTAGGATCCTGTTGGTCACCTTGTCATTTCCTGGCGACGTGTTACGGGTCCATTTGGCAAGAGGGGCGTGGGGTTCAGGAAGCGTAAAAGGGCTGTCGAGCGGCACGTTTGGTTCCCCTTTGTACGGTTGGGGATCCGAGACCTTGGGGGTCTCCGATCTACGACAAGTTTATGCTAGATTTCTTCCATAATTAGTTGCTCAATGCCTGGATGGGAGTGAATGATTTTCTTGAGGTCATGTCTTTGTTAGGTCTTGGTTTTGGTGGTAGCTAGAAGGGCTCGCAGTATATGCCAGGTCTTCTTTGTGCTGAGCGTGCCTTGAAGCTGGTTGCACAGCTTATGCCAGTTCTGACTGCTGAGTTTATCTCCGTATTCTTCTGCTTGCTTTGTTATGTGAGCGATCCGTTTCTGCAGTTTGCGGTTGTCTTTCATCTTTTTACACTGTCTCAGTAGGCCTCTTCTAGCCCCACTAGCTCCCGGCGATATCTTTTGCCGGCGACTGCTTTAGTCCAGACTGCCCTAGCTGCTGACAGCGTAGTACTTTAGACCACATGCTCTGGGGATGCTCCTCGTTACAGAGGGGCCCGCATAGATGCACTGCAGAGGAATGGAGCTCTGCTCGTCGGAGCTCCGACCAGTCACGCCAATTTTGGTCGGTCCAGAGAGCCCACAATGCGGCGCTGGAGCTCGGTCTCCCCGTCCGGACGTGGGTGCGGCTCGCCACTTCGTCGCCTCCCTATGAGGGGGCAACGGAGCTTCTCAGAAGCTTCACTAAAGTTCTGTCTGTCTGTCTGTCTGTCTGTCTGTCTGTCTGTCTGTCTGTCTGTCTGTCTGTCTGTCTGTCTGTCTGTCTGTCTGTCTGTCTGTCTGTCTGTCTGTCTGTCTGTCTGTCTGTCTGTCTGTCTGTCTGTCTGTCTGTCTGTCTGTCTGTCTGTCTGTCTGTCGGTCCGTCCGTCCGTCCGTCCGTCCGTCCGTCCGTCCGTCCGTCCGTCCGTCCGTCCGTCCGTCCGTCCGTCCGTCCGTCCGTCCGTCCGTCCGTCCGTCCGTGTGAGGCCCAACTGCACGCCTGAAAATGTAGTGGACAGGAGTAGGATTCCAACTTAAGACCTTCAGATTAAAGGCCGGGTGTTCTACCTCTGCTCGCCGTCATCACTGTTCTGAGTAATCCGGGTTAAACCGGTCATCTGATCTTCTTGGGTCACTAGCATTGGAGCATTGCGTATGTGCAGCATTTCAGTGAACCGCTTTCACGCCAACTTGCGTAGCACGCAAGAAACAAAATGAAAGCTCGTGGCTGCATTGTGACTTTCGGAAAACTTAACCTGAGAAAAATTTAACCTGTTTCGAGAATTTAATGCCACCAAGAAGAAGGACGCATGAATCAGCAAGAAGTCAAAGATGACATATATTCATGTCCTGTATAAACTGTTATAGAGATGAGAGAAAAGTGTGGAATAAGAGCAAATCACGGAGTAAGATAAGACAGGAGCGCCGACTCCGCTCGTCTGGAAGGGACTCATTCCGAAACGCCAGTTCCTGCTTCACAGCGTGTTCGCCAGATGGCGCTACGGATGAGGAAAAACTCTGCAGCGGAGAGGCAGGGCCAACAAACCGAAGGAGCAAAGGCGCGGAGACTCTCTCGCGGCGCCTGCTTGCCTATCCATATTTCGTCGCCTGCTCCGCGCACGCCCTGACGCCTGTAGCGCGTATAGCTCTTGCGGATCACGGAGTGACGTTAGCAGGAGAAACAAGCCATGTATCACTTTACTTAATTTATTTTGTACAGGCCAAATTCAGGGCATTTGTCAGCTGGCCTACATGGAACGTTACAAGGCACAGGGACAGAAAGTAAGCAAGTTACGGAAACAAAGATGGAAAGAAAAACTATAGCAAATGGTAAGGCGATATAATAGCTGTTCGGGTGGTCTCAAGCAATGACAGACGACAGTGAAAAGAAGCTTTTATGCAAAAGCTGACGTCTATCGCTCTTTTTATCTGAGCACGCATCAAGTGCTAAGATGCTTCGCTTGCTTCTTTGTTTCTCGCGGAGCTTTTCGTGTCGCCCGGTTCTCTTGCGAGCAAAATCGCCACATTTTCACTAAACATAATAATTGGGAGTTCCTGCCAGTGTTTCCTGCTTATTAATTCACAAGAGAAGCGCTGATTATGTGTCTGCATAACTGGGGGAATCATCTCGAAGGCAACGCTGAGACTTCACAGGGTAGCCAGCCGGTATTTACACTGGCTAACCTCCTTGTCTTTCTTTCCCTTTCTCTCTCTATACATTATGGCCTGTCTCCGGACAAGGAAAGGCACCTGCACTGTGTGTAGTTGTAGACAAAATTAAATTGAGCACCTCCCGTCCTTCCGCATTGGCGTCTTCTAGTTCCTCCTGGCATTCAACATCATAGATCTACGCCAGGCTTCCCTAAACAAAAGAAGGAACTGCTCCGCTTCGAAGTCGGGGCACTTTCTTTAGATCTAGTAGGACATCGCCTTTGTCTTTGCTGAATTACCTATCAAAAATAAGCTGCTTCTCGAAGTGTCACGCACATATTTTGTCCATTGCTTGAAGCGCTCGCTTACTTTCAGGAATTTTTTGACGCCGCTGGTGCAGTAGTTGAAGATCAGATGGCGCCGCGAAGAACGAAAACTTCGCGCGTATTTGCCATACCCAGATTTACAGCCGGGAACAAAACACTGTCCTGTTGCTCAGTCTCTTCACGCACAAGTATCAAGATGCCTTGTTCCGTCAGGCATGATAAACATACTGCAGACATGGTAAACAAAGCGAGGAAGACGAAAATTTCGCACCTTCGCTTGCGCGGAGACGTTGAGGTGCGAAAAACAAGAACTTCCGTTGTGCCTTTTTGTACGGCATCATTTATCGTCTGTTTCCTCTTAAGACATGTAAAAATGTTTCGCATACGTGTATAAAAGAGCTACCGCGCAGGTTTATTTGCGTTTTTATTATTTGTGCGCATATATTTTTTGTATTTGATTGTTGTCTCATTGAGGCGGACGAGGGCCCACGTTTCTAGCAGACGACAAGCTCTACGCTTGCCGCCCTGCGGTTCCGCGCTGCTGTCGCCACCGGCCTCGCCACTCAGCGCATGCGCACATGGAAGCAAGCTGTTGAGTGTTTTCCTGCGCCTCGACAGATGGCGTTACGCGGTTTGTCCCGACTGAATGCGTTGCGCGGCGGTGTAGTCGGCGCTCCTGTTTATCTTACTCCGTGGAGCAAATCAAATAAATGGCCAGCCCGTACAAAAATGACTGTTGATTTACAATTGACGTATTGTTGGGTAATTCTTGCATCAACGGACTTTCAACAAAATTTCAAAAGTCGTTGAGTTCGTTCAACAGTTGCACAATATGTATATTGAGAGCTTCTCAATAGATAATTTATTGGGTAATTTGTGTTGATTTCCGTAGTTGTTTTTTTGTTGTGTAGCAGTTGAGTCCAGCATATAATGATTAGGACTTGCATATGAAGGCGATATTTGAAAACTTTATTAAGAAGCATTCTTTGGCTCATTCTTGTCGCTTTGCGGTAGGTAGGTAGGTCGTTGTTTGGGCTCGCTTTCGTAAAAAGAAAACAATATGTGACCGACTTTAGCATCGAACCTTGACCGTCGAGCACAGCAGCCCGGTGCTTTAACCTTTAGGCCACGAGCGCAACCATACGTCTCTCGTTCCGAAACCACTTAGCTCTTTGAATGCTCGGCGCGCGAGCCCCATGCCACTTCCTCGTCTTTTTGCGACAGCTCGCGCTTTGCGGCGCCGTGTTAGACTGAACTACATCCGGGACCAGCCCATTTTCGAAGCCGTTTACGCTACGTAGAAACTGCGACGTTGAACCAGCTTCATGGACGACGCTTCAACGCAAACGTAGTTTCCTTGGGTTGCTTGGAAATTGCTCGACAGCTACAAAAATCTCGCCCTTATCCGGATACGACGCGTCTCGGAAGCCTATGGGGATCTGCGGACTCTGGTGAGGACTCTCCTTTGCCTTGTCCTACTGATCATGCGTGTCTAATAGGCTCAAAACACGCACGGCTGGCGCTTAGGCCTAGCGCGGCCGCGCCGCCGCGCTCGCCCGATGGTGTGTTTCTGCCAGATGTGAGCTCCTCATCGGTACCTTCCACTGGACTGCTGCGCGTGACAACATCCGTGCCAACTATGCAGCAGCAGTGTGCAACCGATAACTCGCAGACACAAGATGCAACACCGAAGGACAGTCCACTTCGAGATATGAATGTGAACCTATCCGTAATCGTGCCGACAGACACTGGTGATCCTATGGACGTGCAGCCCTCTGGCGGTTTGACGAATGGAGCCAAGCGAGGTCCCCGAGTCAACGTGCTTCAACAAGACGCCATCGCATCGGAGCAACCGGCAAAAAAGGTAAGGGCTACCCCAGACCATTCCTCCACGCCCTCCCCTACGCCCGCTCCCTCTCAGTCTTACCCTACGCCCACCCCTTCTGAATCCTATCGAGTTCATATACGTCCCCTTTCATGCTACGACATAATTTCAGTAGCCACAAAATACGTCCAAAGAGTCATCGACCAATCTCTTGAAACCACGGGATACAAAGGGTTCGCAGCATATAAATTTACCAACTCGATCACTCTGCACTTGGCATCTCTCAGTGTTGCGCAGAAAATGTGCACTTTAACATCTATCCCACTGTCAGAAGATCAGCACCTACCTGTGCAGTGCTACTATGCATCGGGCCCTAATATAAAGAGGTGTGTTGTTTATGGCATTGACCCGGAAGACACCCCTGAGATAATATGTGGTGAATTGACGTCCACGACACACAGGGTACTCGCAGCTAGATTCATTGGCAAAAGCCGTACTTGCTTAGTGACGCTACAGGGCCCCGAATGTATTCCAGAACGGTTTTACTACTATGGTTGTATATTGCGACCTAAACCCTACTTCCCTCGGGCGATTTTCTGCTACGCTGCTTTCAACGTGGACACATGCACGCTTTTTGCCCACAGCGTACAATTGACCCCGAAAAGCTCACACCAGAAGGCCAACCACGATATCGATGTGGCTTATGTAAATCTGATGAGCACGATATTACAAGCACAAGTTGTGCCACTAAACAGAAGGCGACAGCACGGATACGAAAGGCTATACCAAAAACGAGTATAGTAACAACTCACAATCGTTATAAGGTTCTTGCAGAAGAGCCAGAGATGCTCATGGCAGAAGAAGCAGAAGCCCCAGAAACACAACTGTATTCTTCTGCTCCTAAACGTGGCAAGAAGTCGCAGACAAAGAAACAGAAATTACCGGAACCTCTGTATCAGTCAGATGATGACCATAATGACATTGACGCTCGGATAGGTGCACTGGCCAGAGAGATTGAGCGACTACGCAAACATAAAGAATGTAATTCTGCGGCATCAGAAAACAGGAGCAATACGTACCGGATCAACCAGTGCGAATGCCACTGTTACGCCTGGATCCAGTCCGGCACAACAGGTCAACCAAGCTATTTGGACAGCATCAACCAGTGCGAATGCCACTGTTAAGCCTGGATCCCGTCCGGCACAGCAGGTCAACCAAGCTGTTTGGACAGAAGTTTTAGATCAACTTGCTCAAATAATGTTGCTCATTCAGGATTGCCTGCATCATGGCTAATTCTCTGCAGCAGCTGTCACAGGATGGAATTCTACAGTGGAATTGTCGGGGTCTAAGCTCCAAGTTAGGAAAAATTAAAACCAAGCTTTAGTATAATAAGCTACATGTATGGGTACTGCTTAATAAGCTGTGCTCCCTGACCAATTTTAATGGGTATCATAACCCATCTATTAGAGATAGACGTGCTACTACAATGGCTTCAGCTCCCGGAAAAGCTGCAGTGTATGTATCATCGCATATTGCTCACACAGTGATTGATCTGAAGCCATGGTGTAGTGTTAATCCAGAAGTTGTCGGGGTCCTGGCACGACCAGTGAAGACTCCTGTCATTCTAGTGTCATTCTACGCCACACCACAGCGCACACGTTTGAACACGGGGTGGATAGCCCATCTACGGTCTACGTACCCGGGAATTCCTATTCTCGTGGGTGGACACTTTAATGCTCCACATACAGAATGGGGGTACAACTCCCGAAGAGGATGTCAAATTAAAAACGTCATGAGCGATGCCACTTTTACACTGTTGAACCTTCACGCTGTGGCTACCGGTGCTTTACCCGCAGTATCAAGAACACACGCTCCAGACCTCACGTGGTGGTTGGGCCCTGGAATGCCGCAGTGGCTGGTGGAACCCGATAACTGGGGCAGTGATCATATGCCAATAATGATTGGTTTGCGTAGAACTTGCATAAAGAAAATTCGACGACGAGTAACAGTCACGCATTGGGATAAGTTTCGGGAATCATCGATTGATATTGTTACGGTGAGGAAAACAGACAAGGTCGACGAAGGAGAAGAGGATGAAGTGGCAACAACCTCTCTGTGTTCTCAGCTGCTGTCTATCTGCTGTAAATACATTCTGTAAATAGTTTATACCCGTGACCTTTTGGTGAGAGGTGCGGGGTACGCGTCTTCGCCACGGAGCTCCGCAGCGGACGTCTCACCCAGCCCGAGAACATGCATTCAGTGGCAGGCACCGCGTCTGCAGCTGCATCGCCAACTACGCAAACCCAGTACGTTGGTCTACCTCAGCCGCAAGACCCCGGCAAGTTCAACGGCCTCAATGGTGTTGACGTAGAAGAATGGTTAAAGATGTACGAGCGCGTCTGCAAGGTGAACAGGTGGGATCCTACCATAATGCTGGCCAATGTCGTGTTCTACCTCGATGGAACACCGCGAACGTGGTATTATACACACGAGGAAGAGCTCACCAGCTGGGAGTTGTTTAAAGAGAAGCTGTCCGACGTTTTTGGCAATCCGACCGGTCGATAGCTAGCCGCCAAGCAACAACTCGCCACGCGTGCCCAAACTACTACCGAGTCGTACGTCTCCTACATTCAGGACGTCCTCGCCCTCTGTCATAAAATCGACACGTCAATGCCAGAGGAGGACAAGGTTGGCCACATTATCAAGGGTATCGCGGACGACGCATTCAACCTTCTGGTCTTCAGAAACTTATCGACCGTCGACGCCATCATGAAGGAATGCCGCCGTTTCGAGCAGGCGAAGAGCCGCCGTATACATAATCAGTTTACACGGCTTCCAAATACTGCAGCGACCTCTTCTTGCACCGACCTAACCGACCAATCTAGCGTGCCACCACCAAGTGAAAACGTGACCCGCATTGTGCTCCGCGAACTCGAAGCTGCGTTTCCTGTCTCGCCTCAACCGACGTCTTGGACCAACACTGCTGAGACGATATCGCTGATTCAATCCGTGGTTCGCCAGGAAATTGCTAATATGGGTATCCCCAGCGCCTGCTCCTTGAGTCGTCCTGACCCCGGCCCTGCCCCTATGCCTCGGTCCTATCGCGCTCCACCCTCCAGTGCCCGTTATCCCTACAGTGCCCGGAATCCATCGGACTGGCGTACACCTGATGACAGGCCGATCTGTTTCTGCTGCGGCCGAATCGGTCACGTTTCCCGTCACTGCCGTAGCCGTTGGTCGCCCCCGCCTCGAAACAAGTTCTGGAATACAAGTTCGCCCCGCAGTTCTTCACTCCGTCGCTTCTACGACGCTTCCGACGCCGCCACCTCTCCTCGCCACTATACTCGCTCGCCCTCGCCTCAACGTCGCCAGCCACGTCCGCCCCAGTTTCACCGCTCGCCCTCACCGACATACCCAGGACCATACCAGCCGGAAAACTAGGCAATGCGGCACCTCGGGGTAGTCCTGCAATGTTGAATACGCCGCAAAATCCTCCTTTGACGCTGTTTACGAAACGTAACCTTCTCGACGTCCACGTTGATGGCACACCCGTCACAGCACTCATAGATACCGGAGCACAGATATCCATTATGACCAGCCGCCTTCGCCGCCATTTAAGGAAAATTGTTACGGCTGCCGTTACTCGGGTCGTACGAATCGCCGACGGCAGCATGGTGGCAGTGGTCGGATTGTGTACTGCACGCGTGAGCATTTCCGCCCGCCATACTGTCGTACTTTTCACTGTGCTTGACCAATGCCCCCATGACCTCATACTAGGCCTCGACTTCCTCTCTGCCCATTCAGCGCTCATCGATTGTTCTTCAAGTACTGTGCGTCTTGACCTGCCTCTGCTGGACGACCCTACAACACCTCACGAAATTCGCCTGAGACCGACTGATTTTGTTCCCATTCCACCACAGGCCTTGCAATACATCGAAATGGCGCCATCTATGCCAGTTCCCGATGGTGATTACATCTCCGCTCCAATAACTGCCATCGTTCTCAGCCATAACGTTACTGTCCCGCATACAATACTGAGAGTCAAAGACAATCGCACCTATCTCCCTGTGGTGAATTTCGGGCTTACGAAGCAAATTCTGCCTAAAGATATTACCCTGGCTACGATCATTGCTTTAGAAGTTCACTGCGTTGAAACTTTTGCCGTCGACACGTCCTGTGAACCTTTCCGGTCTACCAATTGTACTGCCCACGACATTACGAAAATGATCGCCCCGGGTCTTACGCCTGTGGAGGCTGAACAGCTCTGCAGTTTATTGCTTTCGTTCAAGGATATATTCGACCTAAACAACCGTTTCTTAGGCCAAACGTCTCTTGTCAAGCACCGTATACATACAGGCGATAATCCTCCCATCCATCGGCGACCCTACCGAGTTTCAGCTTCGGAGCGCCAAGTCATCAAAACGGAAGTGGACAAGATGCTCGCGAAAGACATCATTGAGCCATCGTCAAGTCCCTGGGCGTCACCTGTTGTGCTAGTAAAGAAGAAGGACGGCACATGGAGATTCTGCGTCGACTACCGGCACCTCAACCGCATCACGACGAAATACGTCTACCCACTACCTCGTATAGATGACGCCCTTGATTGCCTATACGGGGCACAGTATTTTTCATCCATCGACCTACGGTCCGGATATTGGCAAATCGCTGTGGATGATCTCGATCGTGAAAAGACCGCCTTTATAACGCCTGATGGTCTTTACCACTTCAAAGTTATGCCTTTTGGGCTCTGCAACGCTCCGGCTACCTTTGAGCGTATGATGGACTCATTACTCCAAGGATTCAAGTGGTCGACTTGCCTCTGCTACCTAGATGATGTTATTGTGTTCTCGCCCGCTTTCAGCACACACCTTGAGCGCCTTTCAGCTGTAAATGCTGTTTTTCGCAAGGCCGGTCTGCAGCTCAACTCGAAGAAATGTAACTTCGGCCACCGTGAAATTACAGTCCTTGGCCATGTCGTCAATGCGTCTGGCATCCGACCGGACCCGGAGAAAATTCGAGCCATGAAAGATTTTCCTGTCCCACCTCCGAAAAAGATGACCGCAGTTTCGTGGGCCTTTGCTCCTACTTCCGTATCTTTGTTAAAGATTTCGCCACCATAGCACGCCCTCTGACGGATCTTCTGAAGAAAAATGTGCCGTTTTCATGGGGAGACTCTCAGGCCGCCGCCTTTTCTCGCCTTATCACCATACTCACCACCCCGCCGATTCTAGGACACTTCGATACGTCAGCCCCTACAGAGGTGCGCACCGATGCCTGTGGCCACGGCGTCGGTGCCGTCTTGGCACAAGTTCAGCACGGCCGTGAACGTGTTATCGCGTACGCTAGCCGTCTTTTGTCACCTGCAGAGCGGAATTACTCTATTACCGAGCGCGAATGTTTGGCGCTTGTGTGGGCAGTAGCAAAATTCCGGCCCTATTTATACGGCAGGCCCTTTTTTGTTGTAACGGACCACCACGCCCTCTGTTGGCTTTCCTCCTTAAAAGATCCCACAGGGAGGCTTGGACGATGGGCTTTGCGGCTACAGGAGTATTCCTATTCTGTGGTGTACAAGTCTGGTCGCCTACACAATGACGCTGACTGCTTGTCCCGTTACCCTGTACCCACGCCCGCCAACGCCGACACGGATGCTTCCGCAAGTGTTCTGTCCATTTCCCAGCTTTTGGACATGGCCCACGAGCAACGCCATGACGCTACCTTGAGGACCCTCATTGACCGAGTGCAATCTGCTCCCGCTGATCCATCGTTACGGTGGTTCGTACTCAAAGACGGGATATTGTACCGCCGCAATTTTCACCCTGACGGTCCTCCCCTTCTATTTGTCGTTCCCCAACACCTCCGCTTAACCGTGCTTCAGGAGCTGCATGATGCACCTACTGCCGGACACCTTGGGGTTGCTCGCACATACGACCGCGTGCGCCGCCGCTTCTACTGGCCCGGCCTCCCGCGCTCCGTACGGCGATACGTAGCTGCTTGCAAGTCCTGCCAACACCGGAAAAAGCCAGCAGTGCTTCCTGCCGGGTACTTACAGCCGATCGAGATTCCAACTGAACCATTCTTCCGCGTGGGTTTGGATCTCCTTGGCCCTTTTCCTGAGTCCATCTCCGGCAACAGGTGGATCGCTGTGGCTACTGATTACGCGACGCGCTACGCCATCACACGAGCGCTTCCCACGAGCTGCGCAACTGACGTGGCCGATTTCCTACTCCGGGATATCATTTTAGTCCATGGCGCCCCACGGACAGCTCCTTACCGACCGTGGCCGCACTTTCCTCTCCCAAGTCATCGCCGATATCCTACGCTCCTGTTTCACCAAGCACAAACTCGCTACGTCCTATCATCCCCAGACCAACGGCCTTACTGAGCGACTTAATCGGACCATCACTGACATGCTATCCAAATACGTCTCACCCGACCACAAGGACTGGGATAATTGCGCTACCCTATGTCACGTTCGCCTATAATTCGTCACGCCACGATACTGCTGGGTATTCCCCCTTTTACTTGCTCTTCGGTCGTGACCCTGTATTACCATTGGATGCTTCGCTCCCCGTGGTACGGAACTCACAGACCGAGTATGCCCGCGATGCTATCGCCCACGCTGACCATGCGCGCCAGCTTGCCCGTACTCGTTTGTTGGCATCGCAGGAAACTCAAAAGCACACTTACAATTGCCGCCATCGTGAGACATACTTTGCACCAGGCTCTCTCGTACTCCTTTGGTCCCCTTGCCGACGTGTGGGGCTCTCTGAGAAACTCCTTCCGTGCTACAAAGGTCCTTACCGCGTTCTACGTCAAGTGACCAATGTCACCTATGAGATCATCCCGGTGACATCCGTCGTGCCAACTGGTTCCACATCACCCGACATCGTACACGTCTCTCGGCTTAAGCCCTACTATGCCCTTCCCGATGGCCCCATCTGAAGCACCGGGACGGTGCTTTTTCCGCCGGGGGTTGTGTTACGGTGAGGAAAACAGACAAGGTCGACGAAGGAGAAGAGGACGAAGTGGCAACAGCCTCTCTGTGTTCTCAGCTGCTGTCTATCTCCTGTAAATACATTCTGTAAATAGTTTATACCCGTGACAATATAGTACCCTCAGAGCCCTCGGAAATTCTTCCCGCTTTGCAAGAGCTGCTCCGGAGGAACACCACTGTAACCACAGTTGACGAGGAACAACCTCAACCGGACCTCGCTCTTTTGCAACTTTGGGCAAAGCGACGTCAGGCAGAAGCCTATGCGTCGAGTAATCCCGATGTACCAGGTAGCCGTGCACGTGCTAATCATATAGCGACGAAGGCGCGTCGGCACGAAAAGCAACTTTCTCGACGACGATGGTATGAGTGGTGCGAGAATCTTGGATCGGGCATTGGAAACAGAGCACTTTGGCGTACGTTTCGGTCAATGGAAGGCGGTCATAAGCAACCTGACCCTGCAACGAGCGTTAGGTTAGCGATGCAAAGTTAGCCACATGAATTTGCAGAACACGCTGCTAGAGCGTTTTCCCGAAGTACGATCACGCGTCACCTATAAACTGCCCCGAAATCGATGAGTCTGATGAATCCGAAATATCGAGCCCTTTCAGCATGGCCGAACTGATAGCGACGATTGAAACTTCGAAGAAACGAACAACACCTGGACCCGATGGTATTCCTTGTGATGTTTTCAAGAACATGGAAAGAGCAGCTCTCGACACACTTCTTCAGGCTATTAATAAAGTATGGGAGACTGGAAACGTTCCACCTGACTGGAAGCATTCAATTGTTGTCCCGATTCCGAAACCAGGAAAGTCTCCAAATAACCTGCAGTCTTTACGCCCAATTTCACTAACCTCAACTGTCTGCAAGCTCGCTGAAAAGATGCTGGCCACACGTGTTTCCTGGTGGCTTGAACGCCATGATGAATATCATCCTGCTCAAATTGGCTTCCGTTCTTACTTGGGAACTGAAGATGGTCTTTCTATCTTATCAGACGATGTTTTACAGATTTCACCACAGAGTCACGCAGTGCGCACGGGAGTAGCAACAGACACAACGAAAGCTTATGACAAAATAGACCATGAAATCATTATTGCCAACCTGATCGACCTGGGACTTCCACCGCTGGTCATATATATATATATATATATATATTGTAATGACGAAGTTAGCACAAGCGTCGCTGTGGTCGCATGGCTGCTGAAGTGAGGAAGAGAAAGACGAACGGATCGGTGTCGCTGGTTTTGCCTCGCGCTGGCGTTTGGCTGGAACTGCTCGGGTGCTCTTTGATCTGAACCTAACGCCAATAAACCCCATATCATTTGGTGGAAGTGCTGGGTGTACTAACTATCCTACCAACTCGCCCTGGAACTCCGCAGCCGCACTCTGCCCTCCGCTACCCCCACCACCATGCCAGACGACGCCGGTGAGCGACCCACTTCGTCAGCTGTGCAAGTCACCTGTGGTGCCGTTCGTGAACGAGACCCGGCTGTGTTCAGTGGCACCGCTGATGCCGACGTCGACGACTGGCTTTCGTCGTACGAACGGGTGAGCAACAACAACAAATGGGACGATCGGACAAAGCTCACCAAGGTTATTTTTTATCTTGCGGGTGTCGCCCACCTCTGGTTCCGCAACCATGAAGCAACCATTGCGACATGGAATGACTTTACGACTGCATTCGCGGAAGTATTTGGCCGTCCTGCGGTGCGAAAGCTTCGCGCTGAACAGCGCCTTCGCCACCGAGCGCAACAGCCGGTCGAGACTTTCACTAGTTACATCGAGGACGTCATAGATCTTTGCAACCGCGTGAGCCGAACGATGACTGAGGAAGATAAGATTAAAGAAATCCTCAAGGGCATTGAAGACGATGCTTTTCAGATGCTCATGGCCAAGAATCCTACCACCGTTGCAGCCGTAGTCACATATTGCCAAAGCTTCGATGAATTACGCCGGCAACGAGCGCTCGCCCGCCAAACTGTTCCTCAAGTGGCCTCCCTTTCCAGTTTGGTGACTGCTCACGGACAGGCTGATGACGGGTCTCTCCTGCCTCAGATCAAAGCCTTCATTCGTGAAGAGGTGGCCCGCCAGCTCTCGCTGCTCCCTCTCACCCAGGAGCCTGTCCAACCTTTGTCCTCGGCCGTGCAGCAGGCCATCCGCGAGCAGGTTGCAGAGGCCCTTCCACCAGTCCAACAGATTGCTGCACCAGCTCAGATTGCTGCACCTTTGACGTACGCTGAAGTCGTGTCGCGTCCTAGACCAACGACACTCCCCTACTCGGCGCCGCCACCGCGCCCAGCGCTTCTCCCTGTCCCTCAAATGCCCCCTCAGTACTTCCGGCCACAAGATCCCTGGCGCACGCGGGACAATCGGCCGATATGCTTCTCGTGCGGTATCGCGGGACATGTGGCGCGCTTTTGTCGCCGTCGCCTGCCGCGTCAGGACGTCGTCGTTGAGCCACAGGTACCTGCATCCCACCAGTATGCTGATTCGAACCCATCGCCGAACTTCTGGACCGGTCGTCAGAACTTCAGCCCCCGTCGTTCACCATCACCGCGTCGCCGTTCGATATCGCCGATGCGTCGTCGCCCGCCATCCAACGAGGGAAACTAAATGCTGCAGCTTCGGAGGCAAGAGCTGCACGCTTGTCGAAATGCCCAAGACCTCCGCTATCGCCGCAAAACATTATAGAAATACAGGTTGAAGGAGCCGCTACATTCGCACTCATCGACACGGGCGCTGCGGTTTCCGTCATACGTGAGACTCTTTGCCGTAAGATTAGGAAGGTCACCACATCACTTTCTGGCCTTGTACTTCGTACTGCCACCACGGAGCCCATCGAACCTTCAGCCGCATGCACCGCTAGGATCGTTATTCAGGACGTAGTTTACACAATTGAGTTCCTTGTTCTGCCTTCCTGCTCCCATGACGTCATCCTGGGATGGGACTTTCTGTCGCGCCACCGTGCCGTCATTGACTGTGCCCGTGCCGAAGTTGCGCTGTCTGTCGTTAACACCACTCTGCCTGCCGCCTCTCCCGCCCCCTTAAAGATTATTGTCGCCGCCGATACTGATCTGCCACCAAGCACTTCAACACCAGTCGCTTTGTTGTGTCCATCGGCGCCCGACGCCTCGGTACTGTTCACGCCTTCATCTGTTTTTCTTCACCGCAAATCTCTACCACTTCCATTCGCCGTTCTTGACGTAGCCGCTGGTACAACAATTATGCTAGTGGACAACCCGTTCCAATACCCGCTGACTCTGCTTCGCGACGAGTGCCTCGGCTGTGTCGAACCTATTGACATGTCGGAGTGTTTGGACGTGCCTGGCTCCTCTTCTGGCCTTTCGCTCGACGCCATGACACCATTTCCGAAAAGCTCCCGATTGGCTACCGAAGTCTTTGATTCATGCGTTGACGCCAACCTTTCCCTCGAGCACCGCGAGCAACTCCTGTCTCTCCTAGATACTTTCCGTTCTTCGTTCGACTGTACGGAACACGCCTTGGGTCGTACGAACAGTGTTTCCCACCACATCGACACCGGGTCCCACTCTCCCCTCAGACAACGCCCCTATCGCGTTTCAGCGGCGGAGCGTCGTATAATCAGCGACCAAGTGAATGACATGCTCGAGCGTGGCGTCGTTCAACCATCCCAGAGTCCGTGGTCTTCTCCAGTTGTGCTAGTGCGAAAAAAAGATGGTTCTATTCGTTTCTGTGTCGATTACCGCCGCCTAAACAAAGTCACACGGAAGGACGTCTACCCTTTACCCCGCATTGACGATGCACTCGATTGTTTACAAGGCGCTGAGTACTTCTCGTCATCGGACCTACGATCTGGCTACTGGCAGGTTCCTATGGCCGAATGCGATCGACCGAAGACAGCGTTTGTCACCCCTGATGGGCTATATGAATTTACCGTCATGCCATTCGGGCTCTGTAATGCGCCCGCAACTTTCGAGCGCATGATGGACAACATACTTCGTGGTCTCAAATGGAACATTTGCCTATGCTACCTGGATGACATCGTCGTGTTTTCTTCAGACTTCTCGACGCACCTCTCACGTCTCCACCAAGTTTTGACATGTCTTAAGAACGCTGGTCTTCAGCTGAATATCAAAAAGTGTCGCTTTGCAGCTCGCACCTTGACTATCTTGGGCCACGTTGTGTCCTAAGACGGCGTCCTCCCTGATCCTGCGAAACTTCGAGCGGTCGCCGACTTCCCTAAGCCGACGTCACTGAAGACCCTCCGGAGCTTCATCGGCCTTTGTTCTTATTTTCGTCGCTTTGTGCGCAATTTCGCGACCATTATCGCACCTTTGACGCGACTTTCTCACCGTTGGCACCGACATGTCTCACTGGTCTCGTGAATGTGATGACGCATTCCAGACGCTACGCCAGCTGCTCACAGCTCCTCCGATTCTCCGGCACTACGATCCCCGGGCGCCTACGGAGGTGCACACTGATGCAAGCGGCGTGGGCCTTGGTGCGGTGCTCGCGCAACGGAAGCCTGGCTATCACGAGTATGTTGTCGCCTACGCGAGCCGAACCCTCACAAAGGCCGAGGCCAACTATTCAACCACTGAGAAAGAGTGCCTGGCTATAGTCTGGGCTCTTGCCAAGTTCCGACCCTACCTTTATGGCCACCCGTTTTATGTCGTCACGGACCACCACGCTCTTTGCTGGTTGTCGACATTGAAAGATCCCTCGGGCCGCCTTGGTCGGTGGGCCCTGAGGCTTCAAGAGTATGATATCCAAGTGGTCTACAGGTCTGGCCGCAAGCATTCTGACGCGGACGCCCTTTCTCGCTCTCCTCTACCCCCCGATACAGCATCACTCTCGGCACAGTACACCGCTATCTCAGCGCTCAACGTCGAGTCCATGCATTCGGAGCAACGCAAGGATCCGTGGATTGTTGCCCTTCTCGACCTTCTGTCGGATTCCACCGCCAATCAGCCCTCCCGCGCGCTCCGCCGTCAAGCCTCTCATTTTACCGTGCGAGACAACCTGCTCTACCGCCGCAACTATATACCGGGTGGTCGCAAGTGGCTTCTCGTAATACCTCGTCACATGCGCTCTGACATCTGCGCTGCTTTTCATGCCGACCCACAGAGTGCTCACGCAGGCGTGCTGAAAACTTACGCAAGGTTGCGCCAACGCTTCTACTGGCGCGGTATGTACAGCTTTGTCCTAAAGTATATCCGTGCTTGCGAAGCATGCCAACAACGCAAGATTCCTCCGCAACGCTCGACCGGCGCTCTTCAGCCTTTACCTTGCCCTGCGCGGCCTTTCGATAGGGTCGGCATCGACCTTTACGGCCCACTCCCATGCTCTACGTCTGGAAGTCGGTGGATAATCGTTGGTGTTGACCATCTCACCCGGTATGCTGAGACTGCCGCCCTTCCTGCCGCTACAGCACGTGAGGTTGCTTTCTTCATCCTGCGCAATTTCGTGCTTCGACATGGCGCTCCTCGAGAACTCCTCAGTGACAGAGGACGTGTCTTTCTTTCCCAAGTGGTCGAAGCTCTCCTTGCCGAGTGCCACGTCGTCCACCGTACATCAACCGCGTACCATCCGCAAACCAATGGATTAACTGAGCGCTTCAATCGCACTCTTGGTGAAATGCTCACTGCATACGTCGCGTCGGACCACTCCAATTGGGACATGATTCTCCCTTTTGTCACCTACGCTTACAATACCGCGACTCAAGCAACCACAGGCTTTTCACCATTCTTTTTCTTGTATGGACGAGAACCCTCGTGCACGCTCGATACAGTATTGCCATACCAACCTGACGCCTCTGAATATCGACCCATATCAGAAGTAGCCAGGTACGCTGAAGAATGCCGCCAACTTGCCCGTACCTTCACGACGGAAGGTCAAGCCCACCAGCGGAATCGACATGACACCGACCTGAGCCCTACCACTTTCCGTGTCGGCTCCCTCGTCTGGTTGTGGATTCCGCCTCACGTTCCCGGTCTTTCGTCTAAGCTGCTGGCTCAATACCACGGACCCTACCGGATCGTCGCCTGTACATCTGCTGTAAACTATGTGGTCGAACCTCTCACGCTGTCTGACGATCTGCGGCGTCGTGGTCGCGAGACTGTGCACGTTAGCCGGCTTAAACCGTATTACGATCCCTCTATCGTGTCGTCACCGTGAGTCGCCAGGATGGCTAGTCTTCTCTCGTGGGGCCATTGTAATGACGAAGTTAGCACAAGCGTCGCTGTGGTCGCATGGCTGCTGAAGTGAGGAAGAGAAAGACGAACGGATCGGTGTCGCTGGTTTTGCCTCGCGCTGGCGTTTGGCTGGAACTGCTCGGGTGCTCTTTGATCTGAACCTAACGCCAATAAACCCCATATCAATATATATATATATATATATATATATATATATATATAGAAACTTTATTTGGCTGGAAAATATTTGAAGTATAGCGGTGGTCGGAGCCCCTCAGTCCAGGGCCCCACTGGCCTCTGCCGCCTGCCTGACCTAGCTAATTAAGGATTTTGTCCTGCCAAGTCGGAACGGGCGAGCTGTGCCTCCCACTGCTCCATTGAGATATTATTAGTTGGCATACGAGGGTGCTTAGTACACTCCCAGGTTAGATGTATTACCGCGGGTCATAATATTTATCTACTCATTTCTTCAGAATCGCACATTTGCGATAAGAGTAGATGGAAGGCAAGAAGGATAGTTCACATCGAACAGAGGAGTCCTACAAGGTTCGGTTTTAGCTCCTCTTCTCTTCAACGTTGCTCTAATGCCTCTAGCCTGGCAACTACGCCAGATTCCAGACCTGAAGCTTTTAATCTATGCGGACGACGTCACTTTGTGGTCCGTGCATGAGGATGTATCTCGACAAACTCAACAGCTTCAAGAAGCCCTTGATGTTCTGCACAACGACGCTCGGAAAGCAGGGTTGGACATTTCCGCCCAAAAATCAAGCTATGTTGTGGTGGCCAACAAGAAAAGACGCACAAGAATCACGCAACACCCCTTTACATTTAAACTCGGCGCAGTGACAATCCCTGAGGCTTCTGAGGTCCGCATACTGGGTCTCGATATTCACCACTCCGGCAGTGGTGCACACTGGCTCCGTAAAACCCGACAGACTTCGACAAAAACACTTCTCCTCATTCGTCGCATTGCAGCAAAAGCAGCTGGAGCTCGTACTGACATAGCTCGACGGCTGGTACGTGCAGTCTTGCAGCCACGAATTTTATATCAGGCACAATTGGTGTATCAGGCACAAATGACGTGTTGCTGGTGACCGAATGATTGCCCCCGTCTGCAGGACACGGCAGAAGAACAACCAAGATCTTGAGATCAGAGAGCCGTAGACAGGTTAGACATTTCAAAGAATGTCTAAAGGTCGCCTGTTCGTCTGCTTCCGATGGTCTGTTCAATGTGTTGGCTTTTCGTGACTTGTG
Source organism: Dermacentor silvarum (assembly GCF_013339745.2). Lineage (NCBI taxonomy): Eukaryota > Metazoa > Arthropoda > Arachnida > Ixodida > Ixodidae > Dermacentor > Dermacentor silvarum. The sequence goes on along the minus strand of NC_051155.1, from coordinate 35,098,459 downwards.
CAGACAGGACAAATATTGTAATTGAAGCTATGTGAACGATGTGCGTCGGACATTGCCGAAGAAGAAGAAAAGAGATTTGCCAGAGGGACGTCTTCTAATACTAGGGGGCGCATCGGTGGAAGAAAGACATCAAGAGGTACTCAAGCTGGGGCCAAAGTTCTGCGTGGAGCCAAGGATCGGCATCGTCGACAGATTAGCACTTAAAAGGGACATTGCCAGGAGTGAACCAGAGAAAGAAAAAGAACGATGTGTGGTGGAATGTGTGCACGTGGTGGCCAAGGCTTTGGTAAGCGATAGATCCAGACCTAATGCTTGTAGGACTGCTAAGTATATGGTTGAGAACAATCTGTGTGTGGTTCAAGCAGACAAGGAAAGCTTTCTGGTTGTTGTACCAAATGATTGTTATTTAGAAAAAGCTTTCCTAGCGGTGAAGAAGTGCTTTAGAAAAAGTGATGTGAATGTAGAAAACGTAAAAAACAAGGCGGTGGAGCTATTGAAGAAATGCAACCAAGAAAAGCTCGCGTCACATGTAAAGAACTCAAAAGGAATGATATTGGAGATATTTTTTACTGCAAAAACACACAGGCAAGGAATTTAGGCCAATTGTGTCCGAGCGAGCGTGTTGGCAGGTTCTGGTCTCAGGGTTCTTGCAGAAAATATTGAATTCTTTAGAAGTACAGGATCCGTACTTATTAAAAAACTCTGAAGGCCTTGTGAAATTTGTGGCATCAGATAGTAGAAGTTGCAGCTGGGGATTCAGCATAGATGTTCAAGACCTCTATTATTCTTTGCCGCATGGGTCCTTAATGCGCAGTGTTAATGATTGCATAACAATTGAGAATGACGAGGTGTCATTCCGCAACACGTGTGGGATGACTGTTGAATCTTTTCTTGAACTTCTGCATTTTTATTTAGCTAATACACACGTAGGATTCTGTGGCGAAACGTATATACAGGCAGGAGGTGTGCGCATCTGGTAAAAGGTAGCTCCCATCCTTGGTAGCATTTTTCTGGGAAGCATAAACAGAGAGCTGGCATAAGATTTAGAAGGTGTAGTATATAACGTATACAGATATGTAGATGACTACTTGATTTTGGGTTGTCATGTAGACAAAGATGTTTTCAGGAATATGGTAGTAAAAGCCTTTAATTCCCTGGGCAAGGGCTTGACATTCACTTCGGAAGTACCAGTAGATAATAAGCTACAGTTTCTTGATGTCAAGTTAGAATTTCTACCGGAACATGTGTGTTGGTGATTCTCGCCCGGAGATGAAAAACCGATAATGAACTATGCCTCTAACCATTCCAGGCTTGTTTCCAGGCATTTCATGTTTCAGGTCAGCGTTGTTGAAATCATGTTACCACACTGTAAACATTGAATTTATTGAGCAAGTTGATCGGATGAGAAAGGCTGGGTACCCGCTCGCTGTGATGCTGGAGTCATGCTCTAGACTAATGAAAAAACTTAAACAGGCTAAAGAACCATGCACAAGTAATCAAAGACAGAAAGATTTAGCTTCTAAGGTTTCAGTGATTCCGTATGTTCATGGCCTTTCACACAGACTAAAAAATGTGGCTGGGAGTTACGAAGTGGTGTTTTCGGCAAAAAAACAAAATAGTTAGTGTGTGTTCTAAGGTCAATAGTAAGTTTGAAAGTAAGGATGATGCTAAGAAAGGATGTAGTATTAAACATCCACGTAAGAACCAATTTGTCGATTGCGCGATTAACGTTGTTTATCAGATTCCTTTGACGTGTGGTCATGTGTACGTAGGGCAGACTTCGAGATGCATTAACACGAGACTAAGGGACCACTTGTCTAGTCTCAAAGGTCGCCCTAGTACGCATCTGGCAAGGCATTGTGAAGAACATGCGTACCTCACCTTGTCTTGGAAGCACCGTCATGTTATTTCGGCATAGAAATCAAACTGCGAGAGAAATTGTGGAAGCTCACTGGATTGCAAAACTAAAGGGAAAATGCATCAGTCATCCTTCTGTTTCATTGTTAGATAAAGAAAATTCGCTCCTGTCATCATATCTTTAACGCATTTTCGCTTTATGTGCTTGTTTTATGACCATTGCTGTTTTTTATGCTGACCGGGTAGCGGCACTTTATGACAAGCGTTGTTTCATGCGCTATTGACGTGTTCTATTGAGAGGATCGCGCAGATCTGTGGGTATTTAAGTAGGTGGTTCTTAAATAATAAAATCAGTTGTTAGAAAGCGCTCGTCCTTGTGTTCTCCGTTTTTTCGTCCCCGTTTGTTTGCGCACAAAAATTTATGGAAATGAATCTGTTCCAACTAGGCCGACTCGCAGTTATGCTTCAATTTCAACGGCTAACTTTGGCACAGTTGGCACAGTTACAGATGATTATTCGTGATGCCATGCGCACAATCACAGCACTACCACGCATCACTCCGAGACCAACCTTACAGGAGCATTCCCAGCTCAACACAATTGCAGAGCTAATTTTGCAACGTGAAAAAGCACGTGAAATAAAAAAGCAACTTGTTCCGGCTGTCGCTGCGTTTCATGCTCATTTTCAACGTGGCTCTCGGATTGACAATCAGCTCTATCCAATGCCTCCCTGGGAATTCACCAGCATCACAACTAATAAGCCAACGAAGTTACGACGCAGCGATACAACAGGTATTATTGACGACCAAAATATCATCGATGCGTCATGGGCTAACACCTGCAAAGTCTATACGGATGCTGCTATTCTCCCAGACGGCGGGAGGGCATCATTCCTCAGTACTACGCATAATTTGATCAGCGGCCACCAGCGCTATTTATCTACGGAATCCAGCGCTCTAGTAATGCTACTTCAAGCCATCCATGACGCTGTGGAAGATGCGACATCTAAGCTGGCTACCATCAAACAACTAGATATCTTCACTGATTCTTTAGCGGCTACTCAGGAACTGAAGAAGGTTGACAAGGCGATGGAAATCTGCGAGACAATACACGCTATTAATAGAAAAACAGCTACTTGCGTCAAGGTACACTGGATTCAAGGCCATGCAGCGAACCCTCACAACATTGCTGCTGACCAGCAGGCACATTGCCCTCCTAATCCAGACCTTCCGTCTATTCCCCTCCCACCTCAACCCCTTAACTCGCTCCGAGCCCGTAAAAATTTTCTCCGGCAGTACACACGCGCTCTTATCCCCCCGTGTGTCTGCTCCCACCTCCTTCACCATAATACGGCGGAGGAAGTTGGGCTTAGGAGGCTTCGCGCCGGGGGGGGGCCCTTACACCGGCTCAAGGTGGACTGGTCGCATTTACCACAGAGTGCTACGTGTTCATACTGCTCCGTCCCTGTGATGGAAGCAGATGCATACCATCTAATATGGACATGTACTGGTTTACAATCGGAACGCGCGCCTCTCCTACTACAAGCCGGCCTCCGCTACAGTGTGACAACCAGCTATGACCGCTGGATACGTGATAACAGATTCCACAAGAAACTGCTTCATTTCGTACACAACACAGGCCTCACAGCACACATTTAATACACATACACATATAAAGAATTATGCCTTAACGGTAAGTCTTTATCGCAATAAAAAAAACCAGCTTCATCATCGCCCACGAGTGACTTGTTCACCGGCGTACAAATGTCATCGTCGTTTTAACATACAACAGATGGTATATCCATATGTGCGATACAAAATGCGCACGTTTTAGGCAGCAAAAGAATGTGCAATTCACTTGCAAACACGGTGACTGCGTGCATGTGGAGTTCCCCAAAAGTAGACACGGCGACAGCGCGGATGGTGGCGATAAGGCAGGCGCCGACAAGCGACGACGCTACTTTTGAGCATCGGACGCGCTGTGCGAACCGTGGGATGCAAGCGCGCACAGGCTGTAAACATCCACTTCAGGGGTCTTAGAATTTCCTGTGCCACACCCTCTGTCTCGAAAGCATAATACATTTTTTATCGAACGACCGTGGTACTAGATATCAAACAACGAACGCGCGTTGAGATCACAGCACGTTGAAAGAGTTTCGGATTCAGCAACAGCCGCACCATTACGCCAGCTAATCTCTGTCTCAGCGGCTGCTCCCGACACTCGCCTTGCAGAAGCATGCGATGCAATTCTTGCCATGGAAGCCTCCCAAGCCTGCAGCTCTCTATGTTCAGTAAAACAAATGAAGGCCCAAGAGAAATGAAAGAAATAAAACAACAGTAATGCGCCCACTTTATACGTTACTTCTCACCGCGTCATCTGCAAAGATGTCGCAAACTATTTAAAAGAGTTATTGCTTGTAAAAATAAAGAAATCAGTAATATATTTTACTCATACGTGACGGAGTGAACGCCAAACCAGTGTTTGAGTGTGTGCACGCGTGCGTGACTTTGTTTTGAGCAGTATTTTGCAAGAGTACCCATTGTGTGCTGTGGGTACTGTTGCAAAATGCGTACTGTTGGGTACTATGGGTACTGTTGCACAGTTTCGTAGCCGCAATTTTGTTATTCGTATTATTTATTGTTTACGCTACAAATTTGGTTGTCCTTCAAAGTTTATGATGTTTCGTATAAACAAAAATTATCAAATATTACTTATAAATTTTTAGCGGTTATTTTTAGTAGGAACGGTTTTATTACCTTAATATGATACTGAGGCTGTGAACGGCTTTCGACTCAGTCACTTGTCTGAACTTATGCGGTGGTTCGTGCCGCGCGCTCTTTGGTGGAAGCATTTTTCTTTTGTTTTTGGACATCATGACGCACGTTTAGTGAAATCGCTCTATGATGGTAAGTGGGATGTTTATCCGTTGAAGACGTTCGCGGACGCAGCTACTGGTCTTCGGCTGATGTTCGAGCCTGGCAGTTTTGATGAGTTGTGTGGCAGAATTCATGAAGGAAGAAAGGCGAACAAAGCCGAAGCCTAACTTCTGCACACAGGTAAGTGATTTCGTTTTCTTGAGCACATAGCCGCTTTTTTTAAATTTTGACTTTGACGAGCGTCAGACGTTAAGCACACGGTTCACTTTCGGCAGGTAAACCGCATGCCCTGAAGCGAACGCTCGCGAAGCTAGCGCTTGCTGCCGCCGCTGCTTCGATTGAAATGTTCGTAATGTTGTCTACTATTTCGCTATCGCAATCGATGCTTCGCCTTTGGAGCGAAACTGCGACATTAGAAAAAAATATTCTTAATCCGTAGTGGCTCATCGTATACCTTATGGCTAGTGTGCACCTTTTCTCGTGTATTCTTTAACTGCGCCTCGATTTGCATTGTGGCAAATGTCACGGTGCGCTGCCGGCGTTCTTCATGATGCCAGCGTTATGATAGCGACTGCTCGTGGTCATCCAGCGAGATATTTACAGGCTTACATGGTCGGTGCATTGCACGGTGTTTGTTATTTTATTTAGTAAATAAATGTTACTACAATTAATATAGGCGATATAACCAACGTACAGACTCGTGTGAGGGCCGCACTTTTTTGCCGCAATTTTGACGAGTCCTACATGGGACCATGCCATTTTATCTAATTTTTCAAACAATTTTCCCCCAAAGGCGGATGCACACGAGCATCCACCAATGGACGCGCACTCTAGACTGACGTCATGAGCCGGACGGCCGGTGACCCCACCGACAGAGGACATGGCAGCCCGCGCTTCGAGCTGGGCGCCGAGTCACGTCAGCGGCACTATTTCTTTAGTCGCGGTGGCAATCGGCTGCTGCGCTTCAGTGATCAGGGCGGGGCGCCTCTCCTGTCTTCTTAAGTTGTAACGGACTTTTCTTGATAGTTGCGACGCGGAAAATACGCTGCGTGGGAAAATTCGCAGTGGAGAGTGATCGGAATCAGCCGTGAACGCGTTTGCTTCTCGATTGGCTTTGTACAAAAAAAAAAAAAAAAACATTCGCTTTCAAGTTGAGGGTGCGCGCGGCTCTTACACGGATTTATAAGGGAAGAATCTTCCTTCGTGTAATTGTCTTATGCTTCGCTATCACTAATACTGCTTCGCCTTTGCGGCGAAACTGCAGCGTCTTTTTTTTTATTCTTTGTCCACGTAAAAGCTCTGCTGCGCATGACTGCTATTGATTCTGATTTCGAGTGAATCCGGCTTGGCCTCACACCGGTTACTAAGTTAGTTATATATATTTATGACCACTGCATGCACGCTGCGATGTTTCCATCCCCAATTAATGTTGTAAATTATTATAAGTTTTTTTATGAGTCGCTAGCATTGCCAACTTAAAAGAGAAGCAATGGTGAGAAACATATCATTCACGTGCATTTCACACACCGTTGATAAACGACTCTGCCGAAGGAGTCACTGAAGTCTGCAGGTCTTTTTCAGTGTCAAAAAAGCGCGCAAAGCAATTTGTAGCGAGTTGAACATTAAGCACATATTCATTCTTAGACATAGACTATTCATATCATTAGAAATAATTGTTCGTTGGCTACCTCTACTCTTTAAAAAGTAATAAACTTTGCCCTTTGTACATATTGAACTATAATGTGTCTGTGCATGGTGTTCACACTTGAAATGAAAATAACATGTTGAAGTGAAAAAATTACGGATGAGGTAGAGGCCATTAGTGTTTTTGTAGCGCTTTTTTATTTATTTATTTATTTATTGATACTGCGATCTTATACAAGACCTTAGCAGGGTGGGCATACAATATACAAGTAAAGGTCCGTTGGAAACAGTCAACGTAATTCCAAAAGTAATCATTAATCCATTCATAAATAAATCATAAGTCAAGATCCAGGAAAAGAAATGCAAAAACATAAGACACAATTGCAACACAATGATATAATGTAGTATAAACGATGTTAAGAAATTACAGATAGCTTTCAAACATTTGCAGTGAGGTTTGTGATACTGCATCATTATTAAGATTATTCCAATCTGTAATCGTTCTGGGGAAATAAGAATACTTATAGGAGTTAATTCTAGCGTTTAATGGTGTCACTGTAAAATCGTGCCGTTGTCTTGTGTTATGTCCAGAGGAGTACGATATAATGTTGGATGTGTTAAGATTGTATTTACCTTGGAGTAATTGAAAAAAAGAATTTTAAACGGCAGATGCGGTTTCTATGAGAGACTGGAAGCAAACCAATTTGATTAAGTAGATGAGTGATCAATTTTCAGAAATAAAGCGAAAGTATGAATAAAAGCCGTGTACGTCTGCGTCAACAATCATGCAATTAGCTTTTAGCCACAGTAATATTTGAAGGGAAAAGGTAGAGGCAATTCTAAAGAAACAATGAATGATGTGGGGAACAGAACTCTGGTAACGTAATTTTAGGAGGGGGGGGGGGGTCTTCGGCATGACCGGAGGGGGCAGACCCCCCCCCGTAGTCGGCCCCTATGGTAGGCGTAAAGTCTTCATAAAAAATATAGGAACATTCAACAGGCACCGCCACCGCTCAAATTTCGAGATATATAGTCTCCGAAAAAAAATCGAAGTTTCGTCCGAAAGGCGAAGAACCATCGATTGCGATAGCAAATTGGTAGACACCTGTACGAGCTACGGATAGTAGTTTTATCGGCCGTATAAACTTGCACACATTCGTTTGCTAACTAAATTAACAATCACAGTGTAGCACGTGAACACCCAAACATGACCACCGCTCGCTCGATGACCTCGGAAGGTCGATGTCACATCACTGGAGTGAGGAGGCGCGGCAATAGCAGCAAGCGAATTGGCCGTCTCTCGCTTCAACGCGAACGAAACGTCGCAAGCACAGCGCATATGAAGCTATAGGCACTAGTTGCACTTGGTTCACATTGCAGATCACTTTGATGATGAGGCCCGTGCGAGCACGCACTTTTCCCACGTCGCAAATCTCAGAACCCCCCCCCCCCCCCCTTTCATTTAAATAACTGATTTTCGAGCTTGTACGATGCCCTCGAAGACACGCAAAGTGCCATGAGCGTCCAGTCACGCGGCAATGTTTAGTGCATTCGTTGGCTTCTTTCATGATCGGAATATCACTTTTATGTAGCACGTACTGAGCAGCAGAAAACAGTATCGGGAGTTTTTTATGTTGCTCTACAATTTTCTCGCTGACACTTCTCATATGATTATAATATTTGAGCAGTTCAGTAAATTATTAGTGCTATCTACCTAATTAGGCGGAATGCAAAAATATTCTCAGTATCCTCAAGCGATGGCAAACAATGTTACCTTGGTTTTGTTCAGCTACGTGGCATGTGCATATTTTTAAATCTTGGTGGGACACATTGTACATGGAGCTGCCGTTATCCATGGCTTAAATAAATACTTCTATGAGGCAATTTTTCTTACAGCGAAGGTTCTGACCTACATGTGGCTAGGTTCTGACCAACAGTGCGTGCGTCGACAGGGTGTGTAGAAAAAAGTCGCTTCGACAAAACTGAATCCACAGTAGCCTGGTACGCGCCGGTGGCGCTCCATGGTCCCGGAGTGGATGGCGGAATTATAAAACATCATTGTGTACCCACCAATGTCTGTGCCTCGCTTTCTTGTGACATCGACATCGCTCTAGCGACATTGTTAGCAACTGTGCTTTGGTCCTGCTATGGCCAGGACGCGCGTAGTCGGTACGTGCATGGAAAGGGCGCCGGCGTGAGCAACAGCGTGAATGTGCGCGAAGGCGGCGGGCAGCCGTTATAGCCGAACGCGTGTTGTCCGAAGGATTCGTAACGTCGAATAGTGGCTGTGTGACCGATGAAAAACAACAGCGCGCTCGTGAGGATCGCCTTCGCGGACAGAATCGGTAGTGGGCGTGAAAGCATCGGCAACCAATTGCCGTCTATCACAGTGACTACAAAGCAATGGTTACTATGGTGACAAAGAGAACAAAAAGACGATAGAAACAACGAAGTTATGTGTATGTGTCTTTATTCAATCAATATAGCAATTAGCCATATATAACTCATTATATTTATCAACAAGTACATCTTCGCATGTCTTCCATCTTCACATAGCGGAAGGGCTCTAAATTTTATTGCAATAGCAATTATATGGACACTTCAACTGGATTTCTGCCGTCGTCGTCGCCGTCGCCGTGAGGTTCCCTATAGATAAAATCTTCGCCGCGCGCCGTATGCCCGAGCGGAAGCGTGCGGGGACGCGCGCTATCACGGAGAGCGAACGCACTCAATCTCCCACGCGCAAGCAAGGGAGCGGGAAGCCAGCGCCGGAGGGAGCGGGGGGGGGGGCACTTCTACTCTGCCAACAACCGCGCACGTCGCTCGCGCGCACTGTCTCTTATCTCCACACGGCTCTGACCTTTATGCACTGTTCATTCGCCGCTCAGTTTCTGTTGAAGCGATAGACCGCACGTACAGTCAACCACAAAAGTTTGCGGACCACGCGAGCGCGTGGCCAAGAGCCTCTTCGCGACACTTCCGCTACGTCACCAGCGATCGACAGCAGCGCTACGTTGAAGACGCATCCCTCCTTAAATCTATGGCCTGTCTATTTTCGCACTGTGCGCAAATATTTTCTACCTATCTCTTTCAACGTGACGCGCTCTTTGTTAGCCAGGGCTACTTGCTTATATTTTGAGAGCAGAATATAAGTACAAGTAATCAGACAGCGTATTCTTCGGCTGTTATCAGTTCTATTTTCGCGTAGCCACGCTGTTTTTTTTTTTCGTGAGTGCGTGAGTGAGCGGTGAGGCAGCCATGGGACACAGATGCTTAGTCAGTAGGCAGAATTTTTCTGTTCCTCCCCCATCGCTAAGTGACAGTAGCGGCCGGGATTTGATCGCCTGCGCCCAGGTTTTGCTGCGCAAAGCCCGAACCACCGCGCTGCTATAGTGGTTACATTTAGAAAAATAAGAAATAATCGGGTGCGATGACTCTTTTATAACCCTTTGCGACACGGCGTCCTCGTTTGGGGACTCGAACTTCGGAGGCGCCTCCCACGCCACGTGTTTCTTCAAATGACCTAAAACTCAGTGTGCACATTCGTGTCCGCTTCCTGATGGGACAACTAGCGGTCAGTTAACTTCATTGTCCTGCGTATTGCTGCAGATGATCACTTTGCTGGAGACACTACCATGTTACACAATCGTTCGACGTGCCGCGTTCCAAGACCAACGTCAAGAGTATTTTTTTTCTCCGGTCGACACGAATACAACCGAAAAAGCAAGTGTGCATGCGTTTCGGGCCTAATAGTTGATTCTTTTTATGCAAGCATTGAAGCTGACGGATTTCAGAATAATTAGATAATGAGTTATACGCTAACAATTTTTTTTAACACGAAAGTGTTTTATGCCGGGGTCCACCAAGACTTCACTGACGTATTTCCGTCACGGAAATACGTCATAGAACATAATACAAAGAAAGAAACCAGAAGAAAAAGTTCCACAAACATGCAAAATTTGGAAATCGAACCCACGACCTCTCGGTCCGCGACGATAGATCGCCGAGCGTTTAACCCATTGCGCCACAAACGCATTTGCAGAGAGCTACACAGACGCGCCTTATATATCTAAAGCCCAGACCACACGTACGCTTGCAAACGCGCGCGAGCTCGCGTCCGCGCGCCCACGCATGCGCAGACGGTGCGGCACGGCTCGTACGCGTCGAAACGCGGCGCGATCTCGCTGATCAGCTCCTCTCAGTTATCGCGCGCCTGGGCTGCCTCGCGTCGGCGCGCCTGGCTACGCAGCGACGGCGCGGTACATTCAACTCTCAGTTAAGCAGAATTATACCATGCAAGAAAGTGCTTCTTCTTCACTTTTTGGGCTGATCTAACAGCTCCAAAAAGATAAAAATTACGTTTATAAATATCGAAGCATTTTGAAGCACTGCCAACAACGAAATACGAAGTGGCGTCTGCCAAGGTGTAAACAAGTGATGCCAGTGAGCGCGCGCTGTCGCGCGTATTTGTGGATGCAAAACGCCATTCCTCGCTAGGCGCGGCAACCGCAAGGCGCGTAGACGCGAGCTTACGCGCGTCCGCAAGCGTACGTGTGGTCTGGGCTTAACACTCCTCCGTGTACCCGCGCTCTTGCTCGGGGCGGTGCCGCCACCTACGAGCAGAAAAGAGAAGTACTGCATTATGACACTAACGCGCACCGACAGTGAACGCTTCGGTGGTCTCAGCACTACGACGCCTCGATGCCAGCATTCGAAGGGACGCTGGCATCAAGAAGCACTACCAACGCCACCTAGGTGGCGTTCACCGTACTCAGCACAGCGGAGCGTGGCCTCCGCAATTAGCTCTGAAAATGTTTCTGAAGTTGATCGCGGAGGCTGCAATTACGACGCGCTGTACGCGCTGATTTGACTCGGTGACGATTCAGTTACGTGCTTTGTCTTGCGCGTTGTATTAGTGTGTCAGTTACGTGCTTCGTCTTTCGCGTTGTGCTAGCGTGTGCAGCGTAGTGCAGCTTCCATATGCACGACGGTTGCTCATGGTCATCGACGTTGGTAGTCGTGATGGAGGAGACGTGCCACCAGGCGTCAGCGTGGGTGCATCAACGCCTAAGGGCGCTTTAGCCACAAAACACCAATAGACATTATATATCAATGTGCAATAAACATTACACTACTTCTGTGAAGACACGTTTCACTTTCGTGTTCTATACCGATTCCTATATAAGAGGGATCAACCACATTTTTTTTACTGAAACTCGCACAAAACAGCACATTGCTTCGTCTACTTTCTTGGAATGTAATATTGAGCGTCTTGAAATGATGCCATGCGCATTTGACGCATTTTCAGACAGTGCATCATAATTCGTGTCTGAAGGGGATGAATTTATTCACAAGACATTTACAGAAGTGTCATGAAATATAGGTCTCTCAATGATCTAGTAGGAAGTGAAATGTCCGCCGTTTTCTAGCACCTTATTGATGCGTGTGGGCATCGACTCGTACAAAGATTCAGTAATCTCCGGTCGACCGCGCAGGCTTTCCCATTCTTGTGCGATCGCTTGCCACAGCGTATCGGCCGTGCGGCCGCGGTTGGCTCGTGTGGACAGCCGTTTCATCAACATGCCCCAGACATTTTCTATGGGATTCAAGTCGGCGCCACATGGAGGCCACTCAAGCTGGCAAACAGCATGTTCTTCTAGCAATGACTGGACGATACGTGCTTTATGGATCGGGCAGCGGTCGTGTTGAAAAAAATAGCAGCCGTCGCTGAAGGGACCGTCCAGCGCATACGGAACGAGGTGTCTAGTGATGACGTCGCAGTACCGTGACGCAGTGAAGGGCCCTTCCAGACGCACAAGGGGACCAAGGCCATCTTTGCTGATTGCTCCCCACACGCTCACGGAACACCGTCCACTGGATAGAACACTCTGTGTGTAATTAGGCAGATATCTGCAAGAAATAGCATACAATTGGGTTCCAGCGGCGCGTCTAAAAATGTTGTGATTCCTCTTGCGTATGAAGTTTATAATGCTGTTATAGAGTTGCAATAGAAAACGTGCAAACATCATTAGATAGTACTGAAAGACCCACTGGCAGCTTTTAATTAGCTTCAGAGTAAGTAGTACTATGAAACAATCGTTAATGTTTTCAACATAATACCACTACAGAAAAATCTCGTAATGTCCAAAAGCTCATTTTACGTGAAACATGTTGTGATGCAGAATTAGCTTCGTGAATTAACTGCCAATACACTGCAAACACACCTGCAGTTTAGTGGACGCCAAACCCGCTTCCGTTGGTCCCAGCGCGTGGAAAAAGTTGACTCGTCGCTAAAGATGACATCGTCCCATTTCTCTGTTGTCCAATCTTTCATTGCTGTAGCGAACATGAGTCGTTCTTGTAGCTGGCTGTCTGAGAGGCAGGGCTTCTGTGCTGCTACGAAAGACTGCAGGCCAAGCTCACTCAGCCTTCTTCTTACAGTCTCAGACGATACCGTGAGCGAGAGCGCTTCTCGGATATCCTCTGCACTTTGAAAAGGATCAGCCACGATGGCGGCCGTAATCAGGCGGTCCTCTTCCTCAGTCGTGGCCCTTGGACGCCCACTGCGCTCCATATCTGTGAATCTGTCATCGTCGCGGAAAGCTTGAATAATCCTATTCACGGCAGTCCGGCTCCTGTTGGTTCGGCGGCAGATTTCGCGCTGAGGTATTCCCTCTATAAATAAACGCACAATGTGCCTTCTTTCGTCAAGTGGAACACGCAGCGGCATCTTTCCAAATAGGCAATCACCACGTGGCCTGAAGCAAGTCTACTACGTTTTCAGCGACTGATGCGAAGATGCGCCTATGTGTGAAAGAAAATTTTCTATGCATCCACTTTTTCTCTATTTTTGATGACAGTGAAACACCTCCCTACCCTTTCTCTCAAGACGCAGAAGCAGCAACACTCATTGGACCAAGATGCTGCCAACCAAAGTGCGCCAGTAAACGTCGCGTAAAAAAATCGTCGCAGCGCTTCGTGAAACTTATCTACCCACTGGCACACCAGTCGACAAAGGTTGCAGTGATTGCTCCGATACTGCTATCAAGCCAGATATGTGGCGGTCTTATCGCAGACAGTGCTCTGATAATGTCATGCACGGGAATAAAAAATTAACAGGCAGGCGAGTACCAAGAGGGCTCATATCCGGGAGAGCGCCCCTGTCGCCGCTAGGTGGCGTACCGCTAGGTGGCGCGGATAGGCAGTCTGGCACGCGCTCGTGTGGTCCGCAAACTTTTGTGGTTGACTGTACCTTCGCCCGCTGCAGCGTATGCGCTTGCTGCCAGCGTTTTGACAGTCGTTGTCTGCAGTCATTCAGATCTATTCATGTTTGTTTGTGCGCGCTCACACCACGCTTGTTCATTCAGTTAGTAATAGTCAGGCCACATTTTCCAACGCACGGTACACATGTAATGCTGCCCGGATGGGCAGTGCAGCGCTACAGGTGTGTCCCTTCGCACGCGCGCTGCCCACGGGAAGCGCTTCTCATCAACACCACCGTTTCACACGCGCCTTCTCGTGGTCATCGAGTCTCTCCTCATGTCGGTCTACTTACGCCGCAGCACACCTGCTTACTTAATCAGCTCATGTTTACTACAATTCATATTGCTACCAAAGGCGCTCACCTTACTTCGTATGGCATTGCTGTGTTGCTATCGCATTCATTGCGAAGGGCGAAACTGTGACATTTTTTTAAATTTTCTTTTGCAGCGAAATAGATAGGGTGACTAGAAGCGTTCACAATTCGTCAGTGCATGTTCACAAGGTTCTCCGAAAGCAATGTTTATCACTCGCGATGTATGATAGCTAGAAAATGTGAGAATTGTTAGGGGCGATATGCAGGCAAACGTTGAATTGTGTGAGTGAAACAGGGGATATGCAAAAATAGCCAAAAGATAAGAACTTGAGTTCGGCCTAGAAGGGTTTAGCCATTTTTGAATGACACGTTGACCGCTAATCAAGGACGAAGACAAAGAAAGAAAAACCAAAATGACGTCACGGGCGGTGTCATTGTTTTGTGTTTCTCTTTCTCTGTCTTTGTCCTTGATTATCGGTCAACATGTCATGCAAAAATGGCCAAACCATTTATATTGTCGTGTTTAGAGCCCTTACTTGAAACGTTTGGAAAGCTTACCTTCTTGAAGCAACGGCAGTATAGCGGCAGTTTCTGGGATAATTGTTTTCTTCCTTTCTCCTGGGTGAAGTACATGAGGCACATTTCTTTTTTTTTATACCGCTGATGTAGGGAGCATGTTATGGGTGACGTAGGCTATATGTTTAGTCTCTTTAAGGTAGTTACAGCCGTTGTAGAATATTACGTATTCGCTATATATATACATTAAATTCCAAAGCCCTAAAATAGCTGTCTATAAGACCAACTTCAGATTGCCTCGAAATAGAGGGCCCGTTATGTATAACGAATGGATGAATAATAGTTTTCTTAGTTTATTTGGGAGCTTTACCAACGATTACAAAACCATGCTTTTCCTCTATCTTCTCAGCGTGATCCGTGGCTGGTTTTCCTTTTGTCCTTATTCAGGAAAACAAGCAGTATGTATATCTTCTGCATTAACAATTCAAGTTGTTATCATGTGCAGGCAGAGACCAAAGCGCGTCGGCTAATAGCAGCTTTTGAAATAAATTACACATGCAAGCGCATCCGAGCGTTATGCTGTTTTTCACAAGCGGTGCGGAATTTAGCCCACTGCCACGACAGAACTTGGATATCACCAAGATCAAGCTTAGCAAGTATGACAAACCACTATAGCAAATCTGCATGCGGAGGTGTGCGTGTGGATCATTTATAGCTTTTACAAAAAATATTATTCAAGCATTGACACTATTTACCAGAGTCCGAAAGCAACTCTGCAGCACACAACACCGAGTTGAGGTTCCTTAAGGTGTCCTGTTGGGAGAGTTGGTACACGGCATAGCGTAGTGGTATGTCATAATGGGGGAAGGCAACTAAGAAAAATAAAACGTTCCAAAAGACTGCACAAAGTACTGTGCCTTGGAAGTGCGGTACTCGATGTCATTGTCACATATGTTCATACGGCCCGTTGAAGCTAGCCCGCCGTGGAAAGAGAAAACTAGTTCATGGGATTTGATTGTTAGCCGAGTTCATACATATTGTAACGTACTGTGATTTCAGCAAACGGAAAGAAAACGAGAAAAAGAAAAACCGTAAGGAATTCCCGAGAAATGACCAGGAAGGGTGCTGGTTGATATTTGTTGGTTAACTCCGATTCTTCATTCGTATATGTTGCGAAACTTCCGCGTTTCTGGTCTTTAAGAGCTCTCGAAATTATAAGTGATGCTGCAGTAGTAGAATGTCTGCTGTTTTATATGACGTACAAATGAAATTAATTCGCATTGCAACTTAAACGAAGGTGTCCTATCACGTTTCTCGTTTGTTGCGTTGGTGCCCGTCGCGTGGAAACTTGTTGTGTGCATTGCTGCTGGACAAGCGGCAACAAGCGTCTTTACTTCTGAAGGCCACAAATGAGCCCATCGGCACAACGTTTTGAACAGCATGTGTTTGCAATGGTGGGTCCCTGCTCTGCATAACCAAAACTCCAGAAATGTAATAATTGTAATCCGGTTTCCAGGATGTCTCTGCTTTTTTTACTGACGTTGTGCCACAACACTTATGAGGGGAGAAGTCATTAGAAGTGAAGCACGCAAAGTCTTTTCCACTTTTTTATTTGTTAATAACATTAATTTCTCTCTGAGGAGCGAAGAGACGTCCTGACAACATTCCAAGTAGAAAATTTCCTTTTAACGAAAGAGTTAAAACGCCTACGCTGAGAAATTAACATATCGGGTTTGAAAGGTCACAAAGCTTCTCTTCGCGAGAAATTCTAGAGAGTGTGACGCCTTGGAATTCAAGGAATCTTCATAACAATAAAAGGCCACATAACTCGTTATAAACCTCTGCGAGGCTTGTTGTGAACGTCTGAAGTGGTTTTAATCTCACAGATGCTCTAGATGGAGGCTCCGCGAGCCACAAAACTAAGGTCACATTCTCCACAATACTTCAAAGGTTAAGCAGCTGTTACTAAAAACGATGGATGCATTCGGACGTTTACATTTTCGTGTTGCTCTGTTAGCGTCAGGCCCGCGGCCTCGGCTCTTTCTCTAAGAATGCTCGCGCAATATTTTATTTTAGTTAAAGTGCAGCCATACTAGGCCGGCACGACACCCATTTCGCTCTGGTGACTTGCCGCAGCAGTGGTCGCCGTAGCGTTGGCATTCCAGTCAAGGTACGCCGACGCATATATAGTCGGCAGACCATCCCGCGAGGTATGTCCACTGCCACGCACCGGCGGCAGTGGACTCGTCGACAAACGGTTATGTGAATTTATTATCCAACTGTAATGACATTACAGCCTTATACCCGCAGCGATGAGGCTGCCGCGGATGTTTACCGCTGATTTCTCCACATCCTACTAGTCACTCTGTGACATTTTCCCATTCTCCTAAAGGCAATGCGCATGTTCATGTTAATAAACATTACAGGGCCACTTTCCGCTGCATAATACGGATTGACCAGAGCGTCACATTTGTTTGCATTGACGCCGTTTTTCTTTGTCTTCAAATGCAATGGAAACCAACGTAGTGCTGTCATGAGATGGCGACTAAATTTTTGAATTATCATGATTTGCACGCAGAATCCGTGTCGCATCACACAAAGACGATCCGCGATATGCGAGCGGCCGGGACCCTTCGAAAATGCAACTGGTATTCTGTATCGTAAAGGAGATTGTTGGTACGAATTTTCATGCCTGGTTCCCGCTTTTTTCACTCTTTATTATGCATGTATTTTGCGTGTTCAATAAAGTGCTGCGAGAGAAGCCTGTTCCTTGTAGGCTCTCATTTAGATATCACGTACATTTCTCTGAAAACTCTGACGCCTACCGTACTCACGGGCAACACAGCGGGGCGTTCATTCAGGCTGCAATGTTAGTAGCGGTCGCCACTTGCAATTTGGCATAAGAGGCAATAACAGTGGTGACACTGTCCGTAGTCTCATTTACTTCAGGCAAGTGTCGGCCGATATGTCCGGCAGCCTTCGGTCTCGAGCGGTGTCGTATCGATGTTACCTCATTGCCACGTCACAGATTTTAGAGCGCAGATATTAAGCGCCCGTATGTGGGGCAAGCGTCGGCGTCGGCGGCGTAACAGAGCGAACGAGCACAGCAAATGATGAAAGCGAACGCGGGTAGCAGCGGGAGATGTAAGACTCGAGGAGGAAAGAGGAGAGGAGGGTGCAGCGGAACCATAAGACGGAAAGCGCAGGAGGGCATGGCGAAAGCGTGAAAAGAAAAGCGCAGTGCAGCGACGATCGCTACGAGATGGCGCCAGAGTAGCGTGCGTCGTCTGGTAGATTTGTCGGCGGCGGCTTCTGCGAATTGCGCCCACGCGTCACCCCGCAGGGGCGTCTGCGTCAGCAGGCGTTTGGTGTGTTGCGATACCACGGACCCGAGCACACGAGGGTCGGACCCTTCCGCGTTTAACCGTGCGCGGCTTAGCCGTGTCCGGGGAAAAGGGGATAATGGAGGTTGAGCCAAAGCCGGGTGTTTGGACCTTTATGGTCCCCTGGCGGAGGCAACACACCTCTTTGGCCTCGGCTTCACGTAGACGGCACCCCGGACTGACCCACCCGGGGGAAATCGGTAGTTGCCTTTTCCTGTCTTTCTCTCCCTCCAACCTTCGTCTATCTCTCTCACTTTCCATCTCTCCTGTCTTCTATTCACTTCGTTTTACTTCCAATTTTCCAGGCAGCAAGGGTTAACCTGGTGTAGTTTATCCATCCTTGGATGTATTATATTAGGTTATAGTGGCTATGTACAGCTGGCATCTTCATCTCCTTCGGGTCTTGTAGCGTCCCCTTGTTGGGCTCGGTGGTGGGCGGCTGGCATAGCTACCGAAATCATTGTTACCTTATGGCTTTATCGTCATTCCCCCGACTCCGTGATCGCTCTCACAAACGAGGGCGCACCGAAGATATTTTTCAATTCAATGGCAGCAAATTGCAAAACTTCCCCAGATTTCATGTTATCCATTCCGATAAACCCGAAAAGACGGTGAGAATGATCTCACCCTTTCTCGTTTCGAAAAGTTTGACCGATGCTCTTGGAGCAGGCTACAAAGCGTCGAAATTGGCTAGCGGCGACCTCCTTTTGGAACTCCGCGATGTGAAACAGCACGAAAAGCTTCCTAACCTAGTGTCATTTGGGTAGATCCCAGTGACAATATCCCCACACCGAACTATGAACACCAGCCGTGGTGTTGTCTCCGATGATGACCTCATGGAACTGACAGAAGCTGAACTGTTGGAAGGCTGGAGCGAGCAAAACGTGATCACTGTTAAACGAACCATGCTAAGACGGGACGGCAAAGAGATCAAAACCAAGCATATAGTACTTACTTTTGGCTCAAGCATCCTGCCCGAGATAATCGAGGCAGGCTATGTAAAGCTACGGGTTAGACCCTATGTACCAAACCCTCTTCGTTGTTTCCAGTGCCAGGGTTTCGGCCACAGTTCCCAGAACTGCCGAGGCCGACAGACATGTGCTAAATGTAGTTCCGGTGACCATGCCTCTGAAACATGTGAAAAAACTCTAACTGTGTCAATTGTGATGGCGAGCATGCCGCATACTCGCGGTCATGCCTGTCTTGGAAGAAAGAAAAAGAAATAGTCACGGATCAAAGTAAAGGAAAACATAACTTTCAAAGAGGCTCGCAGGCGGGTGTCATACCTGCCTAAAGTCAGTTTTGCCGAGTGGCGCGTCAGGGGGCAGCGCCACAGCGGCACCCGGCGTCTGTCCGGTCCACACAGAGTGGGCCGGCGGTGACGCCATCCGCCCCCTCGGCGGCTGCGGCTAGCGCTGCTCCGCCATCTCAGAACAAGGGACCATCAACCTCCGGGCTGATGGCCTCCAGGGCCTCGTCCCTCGAGACGAGGCGTCCACGTCAAACGAACCGCTCGCAAGAGCGCGTGTCTAGCGCCCCGCAAGAGGCAATGGACACAACCGGCCAGACGCCGCCACCAGCGCCTAAGGAGCGGCGAGATTCTCTCGACCGCTCCAGAAAAGAAAGATCTCGTGTCACGGCGCCTGCAAAGGGCCCCGCGAGCTAATCTTCATCTCTTAAACACACAGCACAAACACATTTGTCATTATGGAGGCACAAATACTACAGTGGGATGTCAGAGGACTTCTTCACAACCTCGACGATATTACAGAACTCCTACACAAACACAATCCAAAGTTGCTGTGTATTCAAGAGACGCATCTGAAACCCACAAATACAAACTTTCTTCGTCAATACACCTTCTACCGCAAAGACCGTCACGTGGCGTACGCCTCGTCTGGCGGTGTAGCAATAGTTGCCGACAAGTCTGTAGCTTGTCAATATGTCGCCCTTCAGACGCCCCTAGAGGCAGCGTCAGTTCGGGAAATTCTTTTCAGTAAGTTGGTAACCGTATGCACCATTTATATACCCCCGAATCATCATCTCGAGAAAACAGATTTCCATAACCTCATTGATCAGCTTCCCGAACCCTACATACTCGTGGGAGATTTTAACGCTCATAACACGATGTGGGGAGACTCGCGATGCGATACGAGAGGTAGATTCATAGAAAACTTCCTCATGAACTCCGGTGCATGCCTCTTCAATAAAATGGAGCCAACCTATTATAACCTTCATCACAGTTCATGCTCATCAATAGACTTGGCGATTGGTTCTGCTTCCCTTTTTCCCGACTTGGAATGGAGTGTAATCAAAAACCCATTCGGAAGTGACTACTTTCCAGTCACACTAAACTTAGTAGCCCAACATAACTCCCTTCCGCATGTCCCTAGGTGGAAACTAGCCTCCGCCGACTGGAAACTTTTTAAAGAATCGACATTTATATCACGAGATTTTATCAGCGAATTTAGCATAGACGACGCAGTAGCGTATTTTACCGCTTTTATCATCGACGCAGCAAACAAGTTCATTCCACAATCAAGCGGTAGCTCATCCAAAAGACGAGTGCCGTGGTGGAATGATGAGTGCAAGGAGGCGCGGAAAAAACAAAATAAAGCGTGGGGCATATTACGTCGATCCCCAACTGAAGAAAATTTGATAAAATTTAAACACACTAAATCACAAGGAAGGCGAACGCGACGACAAGCTAAGAGGGCAAGCTGGGAGAGGTTCCTATCCGGTATTAATTCATTCACACAGGAGGCATAAGTATGGAATGGGCTCAGGAGGCTTAAGGGACAACAAATTCATCCATTGCCCCTGGTAGATAAAGAAGGAAATAAGTTCGAAGACCCGGCTGACGCTCTTGGTGAACACTTCGAGCGCGTGTCTAGTTCCACCCACTATTCGGAGAGCTTCCTGAAATATAAAGCAATAGAAGAACGTAAGCCTCTGAACCGGAAATGTAGCCCAAATGAACCTTATAACCGTCCTTTTGGTATTGCCGAACTTAAAGCCGCCTTGTCAGCTTGTCAGAGCTCTGCACCGGGTCCGGATAGAATCATGTACAATATGATCAAGCACTTGCACTGCTACACGCAAATCACACTACTCACACTTTTCAATACCATCTGGGGTGCTGGGTATCTTCCATCTAATGGAAAGAAGCAATTGTCATCCCAGTTTTGAAGCACGGTAATGATACTTCATTGCTGACCAGCTACCGGCCTATAGCGCTTACGAGCTGCCTTTGCAAGCTTTTTGAGAAAATGATCAATCACCGTCTTGTACATTTCTTAGAGTCGAACAAAATGCTTGACCCATTTCAATGTGGCTTTAGGGAAGGCCGATCTACAACCGATGACCTCGTGCGCATCGAAGCAAACATCAGTGATGCATTTGTACACAATCAGTATTTCTTGTCTATATTTCTTGATATGGCAAAGGCGTACGATACGACATGGCGGTACGGTATCTTACGAGACCTTTCGCACATGGGCATTCGAGGGAATATGCTTAGCACTATAGAAAGCTACCTGTCTAACCGTACTTGTCGAGTCAGAGTTGGTAACGTATTGTCCCGCCCATTTATTCAAGAAACTGGTGTGCCACAAGGGGGCGTGCTTAGTTGCACCCTTTTCATTGTGAAAATGAATTCCCTTCACAAAATCATTCCATCCTCAATGTTTTATTCAATATATGTCGATGATGTGCAGATCGGATTTAAGTCTTGTAACCTTGCAATATGCGAGCGTCAGGTTCAGCTCGGACTGAACAAAGTGTCAAAATGGGCAAATGAAAATGGTTTCAAGCTAAACCCTCTCAAAAGCTCCTGTATACTTTTCTCTAGAAAGAGAGGCCTAATACGAGATCCAGATATACTGCATGGACAACACATACCAATCAACACTGAACACAAATTTTTAGGCATTATACTTGACACAAAACTAACCTTCATTCCTCATATCAAGTACCTCAAAGCTAAGTGCCTGAAAACAATGAACATCTTGAAAATACTGTCACGCACAACATGGGGTAGCGACAGAAAATGCCTCATGAACATCTACAGGAGCCTTGTACCATCGCGGTTAGACTACGGCGCAGTAGTGTATAACTCTGCTACCCCCAGTGCTCTGAGGATGCTGGACCCTGTGCATCATCTTGGTATCCGCCTCGCCACCGGTGCCTTCAGGACAAGCCCTATTCAAAGCCTCTATGTTGAATCGAACGAATGGTCCCTTGATCTACAACGATCATATTCTACTTTAATTACTTTCTGAAAGTACACACTGATAAAGACCATCCTTGTTATCCTACCATCAACGATATGTCCTCTGCAACACTTTTTCATAACAAGTCTGCAGCAAGAGAGCCACTCTCACTTCGTGTGAGGAGGATGAGCGAAGATATGGACGTTCCGCTTCTTGCAAATCGCCTAATTGCTCCTGCTAAGCCGTTACCGCCGTGGTTGTGGCAGATCATTGACTGTGACACGTCATTTGTTCAGGTAACGAAGCACGCTCCAGAGGCCCACATTCGTATGCATTTTCGAGAGTTACAGTTTAAGTACTCCTGCCCAGAATATTACACAGATGCGTCTAAATCACTTGCCGGCGTGTCTTATGCAGCCGTCGGCCCATCCTATTCGGAGTCAGATGTTCTTCACCATCATACAAGCATCTTTACAGCAGAGGCGTATGCACTATGGTGCGCTGCGAAACACATCAAGCAGTTAAAACTACATAAGGCGGTCATATATACAGACTCGTTAAGCGTCGTTAAAACATTGATGTCATGCTGCAAACACAAAAAGCCAGTAATTGCAGAACTTTTCTCACTCATATGTACTATTTATGCCTCTGGCCAACACGTAACGGTATGCTGGGTGCCTGGACACAGAGGTATTGAAGGTAACGTGCTAGCAGAACGAATGGCAACTTCCTTAGATACAAAATCTTGCAACCTGTACATAGCTGTTCCAGTTATAGACCTAAAGCCATATTTGCGGAAAAAAACTGAGAACGTACGGGCAACATAAGTGGGACGCTGAAATCCTTAATAAGCTCCACGTGATTAAGCCACATTTAGGGTACTGGCCATCACTGACCAACTCGAGACGAAGATGTCCTATTCTGTCGTCTCAGAATAGGGCACACTTATGGTACACATTGTTTTTTGTTGACTGGCGGTGAACCTCCAGTGTGTAGTAGACGTGGGAACACCCTCAGTGTTCAGCATGTCTTCCTGGAATGTCGCGAAGCACAAGCCGAGAGGGAAAAACACTTCCCTTTAGCATATAGACAGTGTATACCACTTCACCTGACACTGTTTCTAGGCAGAGAACCGCTTTTCGACATGAAATCTGTTTTAGCATTCTTAAGTGACGTCCATACGCTCAACGTATTCTGCCCAAGAAATTCATAGCACGGCCTCCTGCGAGAGGCCGCTGTTGCGATATCAACCCTTGTTTATAGCACATGCCTCCGGTACCTTGTACTCAAGGTACCTGGTGAGGCTGTTGTGCTACTCGTTGTCAAGCATCACCTTTTCATTTTTATATACATGTTATCGCAACCTTGTTGCACATTTCATACTCATAGCATACGCCACTTCAGTCACTATCACTATTTTACTACCTATATGTCTTACGCCATTTACAGCGACAGTTTTTAGGCCCCTTTACAGCCATGTCACATCTACCATTAGAAACTCATTGCGTGCGTCATAGCAGCTCATCGATTACATTACCACTTGTCATGGCGCTCTTTGGCCATACCTGGCCCTTGCGCCATAAAACACCACACATCATCATCATCCCACGCGTCACGCGCGCGTTCGCTCTCGCGATCTCCTGATTGGCAAGCCAGTCGCGCCACATTTCCCTATGTCTACAACGTGCCGCGCGAGACAGTTTGCACACGCCAGCCAAGATATCGCGTAATAAATACCCGTATACGGCTGCGCTCAAACTTCGCAATACATAGTTTGCACGTGACGTCATATCCGCCGCCTGCCCTGATCGTCCGCCATCGCTAGGCACCTCGCTACTAGCCGCTGGCCCACTGCGTTTGTGTTCGGCGTTCGCTTCTACGTGTCAGCGCCGCATGTTTGCTGTCGTGAAAGCTTTGCGATGGCAAAAGTCAGGAGCCCTGAATTTTGCCCTTCCTACATGGACGAGCTTGTAGGGCCGACGCGGGCTCGCTACAAAGAAAAGGTCGGAATGTGCGACGGCGTGGACCCATACTAGCGGCACGTTGGCGTGAATACCAGTTCAGACCCCGAGGCGCTCCCGGCCAGGACGTACGTGGATATTATTAATTATCTTGTCCCGTCCACAAGCTACGTCACGCTGAACGAAATAAAGGCTTACAAATCGCTGAAGGCGCACGATTACTTCACGAGCGGTTGGGTGAGGAAGGTGCAGCGAAGCGCCTGTTGTCGGGTCTTACCATCGTCCTCGGCGAGGTGAGTCCATGAAAGCATATGTTCCTTGGCGTGCGGCAGAGAACACTATCTCAGTATTTTTTGTGCCGCTGTATTCAGGGACAGCTTCCTTGCCACAAAGGTTCACCTAGCTGTATGCACTTTTTCCCCAAGCTTCAAAACGTGTGTTCTCTTCTTTCTGCGAGTTTTGGTTTACAGTTCGGTGCATGTCCGTGCATGTGAATTGTTGCGTTAGCCCATTATATTTAAAGCATGCAGACACTCAAATATTGCTTAGCATATCCCTAAGCGAAGCACACATACCAAGAAATGACAATGCGAAGCAGTTTGCAGGCCGTTAAAAAAACAAAATTGGGGTTTTCCGTGCTAAAATCACGATCTAATTATGAAACGCGCGGCAGTGGAGGGTTCCGGGATAATTTTAACCACCCGGAATTCTTTAACGTGCACTACAACACAATTACACGGGCGTTTTTCAGAGCGGTAAGAGCGACCATGCGTGTGCGAGCAGGCGGTCACCAACCAGTACGGGGGCTATCGTTGCCGCCGATCATGCGTGATGTGCAGTGTTTTTTCGTGTTATATACTCGCCCGAAACAAAGTGACGACACGCACGTTGTTCGGGTCCTTCCGATTTATCCGGGAAAGCCACAGACACCGATGTTTCTCCGACAGCATTCTTGCGTGTTCGCACTGCCATTTTATTACTTTTGGTGCAGACCTACGCCCGGTTCTGCGTAGCTCGGCTTCGAGGCAGTGGTACTTCTTGTGCGGCAACCGAAAATCGCGCAGATTGGCATGATCACGACGCGAGAAGGACCTTCGGATCAACAACGCGTCAGCGCGCGCAGCCTGCTCCAGCACGCTTCCGCAGGCGCGCAGGTGCCTAAAGATGGCGGACAGGCTCGCGTACCGGTGCGGAAGTGACGCACGTGCAAACTATGTATAGGTAGTATCGTAATTGTCGGTAAAGTTTAACAGCGAAGCTGTTAAAGGTGAAGGAGAAACGTGTTAAGTTCGCTGAAAACTCCGCGCCGTTGCCTCCAAACAACCAAGCCACAGCTGCGCACCACCTGGCCCAACCTCGCCTGGCCGCGCATGCGCCGAAGCTGCAGGGATTACGCGACCTCGCGCTGCCTAATAACCGCCGGCGCAAGTGCGCGCTTGCTTTGCCCGACTGACACGGCTCCGCCGAGCTCCCGCCAGCTGCGCGCTACTGCGCATGCACCGTGACGTCATACCGGCGCGTCGTCTGCTGCGCGCCACCCGCACACTATGCATAGCTTCTTGGATTTTCCACTTCTGGCTACCTGCGGGCTGCCAGAGCCAGCCAGCGCGCCTTCGTTTTTCTCGGGTTGCTCCGCCCACCGCGTGACGCACTTCCGCCGCGCGTTCGTTTTACTCGGGCTGGACAGTTCTGGCTACCCGCGGGCTGCCAGAACCTGCCAGGGCGATTTTGTTCTGGCTGGTCTCTGGAAGTTCTCTGGCTAGCAGACGACAAAAACAGGCGATGAGCGCTCACCGCCATCTTTGTGAGGACTCGACGGATTGCAGCGCGCATTGCAGCAAGGGCGCTTGAGGACTTTCACCTCGCTCCTGGCTTGCGTCAAACGCTAGCGCGCGCCGCCCCGGTTGTTGTGGTTTCGGACTTCGTCTCGCGTACTCGTCGGTGTGGTGCGTGGATCGCTGATTGCGTTGCTTCTAGCGTTATCTTACTAGGGCTCTAACGCACCGTTGCGCCTTGCGAGGCGGTGCCATACGAGCGGCGGCGAACCATTTGAAGCTTTCTTTTGTGTGTGTGTTTGTGTGTGCCGTGAATTCGTCTTCCCCGCCGTAAACAGCGCGCGCGGCGCTGTCACCGTGGGCGCTGTCGATTATGCTTGCATGGTATTTTCATCGTGTTCCGCGCAAGTTGTTCGCGAAGTTGAAGACGCACATAGCGGTGCCTTTTCGGTTCATCTGTCTCTAGTGGTATCCCTTTTTACATCGCTGGCGTATATGCGGCGATATATTTTTTCTGCAGTTATATAGCGAAGGCGTCGCAGCTAGCCCACATTCGCTCCGTCTATCCGTCGTATGCTTGGGTGGCAGCTCGAAACTGCCGTTGATGTTAAAGGAATGCACTGAGATGAGTAGTGGCCACACGTATATTAGGTTAATTATTGTTCTCATGATAAAGCTTTTTGATGGTCACAGGTGGCGTGCATTTTCATGCGCCAGCCGCAGTCCCCAGCTCCTTAAGCACAGGAGCAGAATTGAAAGGAGAACTATCAACCGAAACAAACTTTATGAAATCGAATTCAAGCATGTCGATCGGCACGAAATTTTACGCGTAATGACCTACCCGCTTTTCCGTGTCTTGTCAAATGGCTTCAAATGTCGCCGGTGGCCGACCTCCTCGAGGCATCCTCGAGCGATCGCTTTTGCGCGATTATTTACGTGCTATTTTGCATCTTGGCATCGGACTCGTCGCAGGCCGTTTGTTACGCTGTGCAAAGTGAGATGCCCAGTCGCGCGAACTCTCGCAAAGGTGTTTTCCCGAATACTGCTGTATATTTTCACGGTGGCAACGCAGAAATGGGCCGACTACGCCGCGCGCGCGCCGCCCACGCCGGTCGCTGCCATGTTGGTAGCTTGTTTACATTTATCCCGCGGCCAGCGCTGTCCCGGCGTTCGATTTTGCAAACTTCTGGCAGCTCCGGGTTGTCTTGGGATCCCAGCTCACGTGACTTCCTATCACAACCGGAACTAGCTGGCTGCCGTCTGGCTGCCAGCGGGCCGCCAGAACTCCGAAAATCGAAGAGGCCCAGTGTGCATGCGCTTGGCCTCGTAGTTTCCCATAAAAGGGGCTGCGCCTTGACGTGGCAACATTCGCTAGATATCGAGCGGCTAGCCGCCAACGCGTTCGGCGTCTGCAAGCAACAGCGTTCTTGGGACTGTGCCAACCTTGGTTAGCCTTCCTGCGTTTGTAGCATGCGAGGAACGCTGTCGCTCGTAGGCGCTGACGCGTCCAGCACTAGTCATGCGAAATGTCGCGAAAGGGAAGGTAACTTCGAAAATTATCGCTCGAGAAAACCTTCGCTACATTCGGAGTTAAGTTAAACCAAGCGAAGACCTAGCAGCAACCAAGTTAATACCTCACAGTAGAGCCAGTGAGACTTGAGGATCGACATTTTCGCTGTGCCTAAGCTTTGCATGAACGAGTGCAAACTTGCCCGTTTTTTTTTTGTTTTTTTTGTTTACGAATTATGCAAACTTGCACCTATTTTGCACAGAAGGTGCCGCGATCGTGCAAGTAGCTCGGCTTCGCTTCGCCTGGAACGTCACAAAGCCGGTAGTGCACACATTTTGGGGAAAATTCAAGTGAGGACACATCTAAACGCTGTTTCACATGCTGCGACTGGAGCGGAAAAAAAAAACCGGTACGGCCGCCCGCGTCGCATGGCGAATTTTTGAGGCTTGCCAATTCACATGATTGCGATTTCAGCAATGCGACTGATGGACGCCCAGGGTTACTTGCTGCCATGTTTTGTCGCACACGCCGCCTAATTCTTTTAATGTAATGCAAAACACGTACGCGTTATAAGTTAATTGACCTCTCTTTATTAGGACCAAATAATACGCGTGTTTTGTAAGTTGAAAACCGTTTCAATTTTAAATTTGTTTAGGAGTGCGCCACGGTGGTTCCTATGCATGACGTACGTAAACAGCTGTTCGCAGCTGGCTGTTCAGCGTTGTGTGTTGTCTCATGTGCCTTCTATGGGTCACTCTGCCTGAATAGGATACAAATCCGCAAGGTTTATTGGTTTCTGCGTAGGAGAAAAAAAATTCTCTATCAGAGAAGATACCTAAAGTGCACGGAGTATTCGAAAACAAATTGACTCTGTTTATTCAAGCCAAGGAGTTAAGTATGCTGTCGTAGACAATTCATTACGATTGCCTGCACGCTTGGCATGTTAAATTAATAAACAAGTGAGGCACGATAACCTTTCAAGATGCATCGGGAAGTTTACGCATGTGGAAAACCAACAGGAAAAGAATGCACCTAAACGGCTAGCGCGTTCACCGCAACGATGAAACTTCGGGTGCTTTGCTGCCTTCTCATTTGCCCTTGCAGGGGTTGCATTATTTAAACGGCTCCGTACGCGCGATTTTTGTATGCTACTCCACAAATTAAAATTGTGACCACCCCAAAAGGCCATGTCGTCTAGTGGGGATCGAACACCTCGTAGTATTGGGAACTCGCATAGGTGTCTCTACAGCGTACGAAGCGAAGGTGAAAATGCACTTCGGTTGATACGTAGCGCGGCAATGAACGCATAGAAATGGGAGAATGAAATCTGCCGCACAAGTTTTTTTATTCTCCCTTGGCGTACGTATCGGAATCAGCAATCCACCTCCTCGAGAATCGCACTTATTGAGCAGGACGCCATTTTCCAAAACAGACTGCGAAGTAGCTATCGGCGCAATTTTGACGGAAAATCGCTACGACCAACCGGTCGGTCGCAGCCGAAAATCGCAGAGTCGGCACTGCGACTGCGATTTGCGTCACATGCGACGGAAATCGCACTTCCGGTGCGATGAAAATCGCATCATGTGAAAGGCCCTAATATACGAGTGGGGGCAGACTGCGTCGCCAACATGTCCTTCTGTTGCTCACGATATATGAACAGCAGATTTTTTTTGGTGCTTAAATCTTGGAGCTTAAAAAGAAACAAAAAGAAATTTTTGGAGCTTAAAAATAAACATATAATCTGCACAGTAAAACTGTTCTGAGAAATGTAAAACAATTTACTACCCTTTAAACATGCCTGTAAACAATTTACAGGCATATTCACATCTCATTCGCTCGTCCATCATTATCATCACATCGAAATGCTCACCTTGGCCTTTAAGCTTTGACACGTATACATGCTTATCTTCATCCGGTGGCCGCTTTCCACCGGCTAACAAATGGTAAACGTTATCGCTCGCCGCAGGACGCGCCTGTATTGGAAGTTTCTAGAACGTTATCGATGCTTCATTCCGCTGCCTGTTTTCACCAACGCTTATGTTATCTGATTGTATGACCGACGCGAATTGCCTCACGAAGGCCGAAGTCGAGTTCAAGTGGGAGACGGCGCAAGTCGAAGCATTTGAAGAACTGAAGTGACGCCTGCAATCGCCGCCAATACTTGCGCATTTCGACGAAAACACCGATACCGAAGTCCACACCGACGCAAGTAGCGTAGGACTCGGCGCCGTTCTTGTGCAGAGGACTGACGGACTAGAAAGGGTTGTAAGTTGCGCTAGCCGATCGCCATCGAAGGCGGAAGCAAATTATTCCACAACAGAAAAGGAGTGCCTCGCCATCATCTGGGCCACATCAAGTTTTCGCCCCTACCTCTATGGCAGGCCCTTTAAAGTTGTGAGCGACCACCACGCCTTGTGTTGGCTAGCTAACTTGAAGGATCCTTCAGGTCGCCTCGCACGATGGAGTCTGAGCCTTCAAGCATTCGACATCACCGTCGTTTACAAGTCCGGGCGAAAGCACTCTGACGCCGACTGCTTGTCTCGTGCCCATGTCGAACCGCCGCCACAGGACGACCAGGATGACGACACTTTCTTGGGACCCATCAGTGCCGACGAATTCGCCGAACAGCGAGCCGACCCGGAACTAAGGAGCCTTGTAGACTACCTGGAAGGCAAGACCGTCATTGTGCCCAAGGTGTTCAGGCGAGGATTGGCGTCGTTTTTCTTGCAACACGACATTCTCCTAAAGCAGAACTTCTCGCCTCTCCGAGCCAACTACCTCCTCGTGGTACCCTCAGCATTGCGTCCAGAGCTTCTGCAAGCTCTCCATGACGACCCAACGGCTGGACACCTCGGTTTTTCCCGCACGCTCGCGAGGATACAAGAAAAATACTACTGGCCTCGCCTCTCTGCCGACGTCGCCCATTACGTAAGGACATGCCGAGACTGTCAGCGACGCAAAACACCGCCGACAAGGCCAGCCGGACTTCTACAGCTGATCGCGCCACCTCGCCGACCGTTCCAGCAGATCGGGACGGACTTACTGGGGCCTTTTGCGACGTCGACGTCCGGGAATAAATGGATCGTCGTGGCTACGGACTACCTCACCCGCTACGCCGAAACAAAAGCCTTGCCCAAAGGCAGTGCTGCCGAGGTAGCGCGATTCTTCGTTGAGAACATCCTCCTGCGTCACGGTGCCCCAGAAGTCCTCATCACCGACAGAGGTACGGCCTTCATGGCTGAACTAACTCAAGCCATCCTGCGCTACAGCCAGACAAGCCATCGCCGGACCACCGCCTACCACCCGCAGACGAATGGCCTCAGCGAGCGCCTAAAAAAGACCATCGCCGACATGCTTGCAATGTACGTCGACGTCGAACACAAGACGTGGGATGCCATCCTCCCAGGCAGCACGACAGCACTGGGCCAAGCATGTTCCAATGCTCGCAGAAATTGGTACGAACTTCGGCCCAATCCTGGCATCATGGCAAAGTGCAACCCGATCCAAGGTCCACCCACTGTTCGAGCCAAGATTGGCCGTACAGTTTGCCATTGTAGTATCCAATGTAGTTCGAGCATAGAGCCAGTGTTCAACCATTCTGTATCCAGTGTATTTTAAGAATCCAGTGCTCAGCCATTTTGTATCCAACGCGTTTCCAACATATCCAGTGTTCAGCCATTTTGTATCCAACGCGTTTCCAGAATAGCCAGTGCTCAGCCATCTTGTATCCAACGCGTTTCCAGCATATCCAGTGCTCAGCCATTTTGTATCCAACGCGTTTCCAGAATAGCCAGTGCTCAGCCATCTTGTATCCAACGCGTTTCCAGAATATCCAGTGCTCAGCCATTCTGTATCCAACGCGTTTCCAGATTATCCAGTGCTCAGCCATTTTGCATCCAATGTGTTTCAAGCATCGCCTGTACTCGGCCATTCTGTTGCTTATATGCTAGCTTACTGCGTATACAATTAGCAGCGAAGGAAACGTGATGGAAATAAGTGCGGGAAGGAAACTTCCTGCAGACACACGGAAAGCATAAACGCATATCATCTGTTGGTGGTCTAAGCGATCACAAATTACTACTATTTAATCTCTGCATTGCAGTTCCTATCCGACAACCCTCAACAAAACAGATTAGGGACTACAACAAAGCAGACTTCAGCAAAATCAATACTGAACTAAACAAGCTTTCTTTTTCTTTCCGTCAGACGGCTCCTTCTCGTACAGTAGATGAAAACTGGATGCTATTTAAGAATACGTTACTATCGCTTGTTGAGAGATATGTGCCCCTTGTTCGCATTCGCGGTGATTTAGGAAAGCCCTGGTTTTCTAATACATTAAGGAGGCTGTTAGGTAAGAAAAAACGTCTTTTTCGTGATGCGAAACGCTCGAAATCTTGTTCAAAGTGGGACAAGTACTTTACATGCCTTCGTGAATACACCAACACTTTGAAACAATTAAAAAAGAACTTCTTCCACCACGACTTGCAGAACATTATTCGTGTCAACCCAAAAACATTTTCGAATATTCTGAAACCAAACAATCGCTCCAATAACATTTCTTTGACTTACCCTGACGGTACAAATGTGCCACTTGATCAGCGGTCAGACGTAATCAACTCATATTTTTCTTCTGTTTTCACTCGTGAGTCTGCACTAAAGAACGTTGATTTGCCCAGCTACTGTTTCCACCGCATGCTTCCTATTATCATTAATTCTCAAGGCATTATGAAGCTAATTGAAAACCTGAAAATTTCTAGTGCCCCCGGGCCAGATAACATCTCTGCTAAGATACTAAAAGGTACGAAAGGAATTTCCAGTCAAATATTACAAATAATTTTTACCCAGTCCATTACCGATAGCTCACTTCCAAATGACTGGAAAATCAGTAAAGTGGCACCTGTATATAAGTCAGGCAGCCGCTCTGATCCTTCTAACTATCGTCCCATTTCTCTAACAAGCATTGCCTGTAAACTCCTAGAACACATAATATATTCACAAATAGCATGTCATCCTGGGGATCATTCCTTCTTTTTTCACAATCAACATGGTTTCCGGCCTGGTTTGTCATGCGATACACAGCTTTTTGAATTTGTTACTGATCTTCACCTGAACTTAGACTCATCAATTTAGACTGACGTCATCTACCTAGACTTTGCCAAAGCATTCGACTGTGTTCCCCATCATCGACTTTTGGCCAAACTTTCATGCCTCAATCTCGACCCTCTCACACTGTCATGGATCCATTGCTTCCTAACAAATCGCCTCCAGTACACAGCTGTTGGAAATCACTGCTCTGGCACTTCTAGCGTGATCTCCGGCGTACCACAAGGGTCTGTCCTCGGTCCCCTTCTCTTTCTCATCTTCATAAACGACCTTCCTAACGGCATTTCATCCTCTATCAGACTTTTCGCAGATGACTGCGTACTTTATCGTCGCATCAAGGACCAAACCGACCATGCAATACTTCAACAAGACTTACATTTAATAGAAACCTGGTGTTCCAATTCTCTTATGAAACTTAACATCTCCAAATATAAAGTTATGCGGATCTCCCGTAAGCACTCTAACAAGGAATACCAGTATTCTCTAAACTCGACAACCCTATCCACCGTTGAATCATATCGTTATCTCGGCATCACCATTAACAGCAAGTTGACCTGGACCGACCACATCACAAAATTGGCTACCGACACTACTAAATCACTTGGTTACGTCAGACGCAACCTGGCCCTGTGCCCCCCATCGACACGAAAACTAGCCTATGAAACTTTCATTCGAAGTAAACTTGAATACGCCTCAGCTATTTGGAGCCCGCACCAAGCTTACTTGATCAACACTTTAGAATCAATACAAAATCGTGCCGCTAGATTCATCACTTCCAGGTACAGCCGCCAAGAAAGTATCAGTAAGATTAAATCATCCTTAGGACTCGAACCATTGTTGTTGCGTCGGAAAATTGCAAAGCTGTGCCTTTTCCATCGAATATATTATAACTTCCCACATCTGCATGCAAAGCTTCTTATTCCACCAACCCGTACATCTCGTCGCCTTTTTAACTCCTGCAGCATCCAGCGCTTGCATGGTTCAACATCGTCCTTTAATCAATCGTTTTTGCCTAGCACTATCGCAGAGTGGAACAAATTACCAGATAGAGTTGTCAGCGAGCGTAACCACATTATCTTTAAATGGCTGCTTACTGATTACCTCAAACTCTAACCTTATAATGACCGTACTGTGTTTTCCTTCTTTCGCTTTTTTTCTTTTTTCTTGCTTTTGCATTGTATTCGGTGTGCCGCGACGTTTTTCCTCTTGTGTGTGTTCCTTTTTTCTTTTTAGTTGTGTTCTCAGATGAAATCCACAGGCTGTAGGAAATTGTAACCATGTCTATATTCCTATTCTTACCTCCTGTAACCCCCCCCCCCCTTATGTAATACCCCGACAGGGGTCCTTCAGGGAAAAAAATGATGATGATGAAAATATAATTTATTTAGAATACTATTTAGAATACAATTCTTGAACTGATGCAGGCATTAGTAGGGGTGCTCAGCTCCAGGGGTAGCAGCAGGAGGAGGGGCAGGGGCGGCAGGGACTAGAGAAGCAGGGGCTGCAGCAGGGGAAGGAGCAGGGGCAGCAGCAGCCGGACAGGAGGGGCCCACAGTGGAATGGCGAGGGACCTGAGGGCTAGGAGGGTGGGGCAAGGAGAGGGCAGCAGTGGGCCGGCAATGATTCCTGCCCCAAAGGGAGGGATCATCGGGCTTCTCTGCTGCAAGCGTTTCTGCGAAACGCCTCTTCCTGCCACCACCCCTGTCCACAGACCCTGGCAACCACCTCTTAATGAAGTCCTGTGCTTCTGTCAGGTCGCCCCCCCCCCCCTTTCGCGCAGATGACATCTGCACACAACCATACAAAGACCACAGTTACTCCATACAACACGCACCGTAAAGATCACCCACAATAGAGCAGGCAAACACATTCAACAAAAGAAAACCTTAACATCAACTCAAGAGACTTAGTGAAATAAGTTGCTAAGTCTTTAGCACACAGTTTATCTGACAGAATTTGCAACCGCAGCCAACGTTATTGAATCGAGGTTCACAGCATCCTCAGCGGCGAAATGCAGGATACGCAAAGTATTCCTGTGGATAATTAAATGCTGCTATCGCCTTCCCCACCATGAAAATTCTTGATCCATTTACAGGATCTTCATCCCTGTTGCCTTCGTTGACATTCCTGTTTTTCCACCATGACATAGCGTTAACGTCATCAGTGATGATCACACCATGTCTTTACTAACGGAGACATATTCAACTGTCTCACCCGCTGATGTTAAACGTGTAAGCTGCCTGGTATGATGCAATTCATCGGCATGCTCGTCAAGCATTTCACCTAAGCTGCCATTGGTGCTAGTGTAGAGCACACTTTCGCAATTTCTGCAAGGGCAGTGGTGGCTGAGTATGTGGCTTTCATAGTAAAAAATGAAATCAGCCAACAGGGACGCCTAAATTTCTTCGTTGTAGAAGTTGACAATTCATATGAAAGACGGGATTTTGGCAAGGACAATCTCTTGTTATGCAAGCCATTTCGCTGTAGAGGAGTTCGGCTGTATACAAAATACTTCAACAATGCAAAAGGATGAGTAAGGAAGCTTTACCTGTGACTATCCGGCATAACTTCAAATTGATGAATGCCCTCTTCCCCTTCCTGCTATGAAAGCTGTAAAGCACTTGGACGGGGTGCGCCATTACAGCTTTCATGGCATTCGATGCCACCACGCGCAATGACTTCCCTCCTATTTGCAGGAGGTGCCTGCGCTGCAAAAGAGAAAACTTGTCAGAGATTTGGAAATGAGCATTGTATGTGGCAATGTTTTCAAGTTGAAAAATGTACCCAATACTACCAGAATATAATTTATTGCCAAGTGAAGTGAATTTTTAGCTGAGTGCAAAGCAAAACATTTTTGCTGGAAGAGGTGTGTGATGCAATGCCCTTTAATTGTAAATGTGCTCCACAACACCTAAGCGTTACTGGAAGAAACATAAACACGAAGTGCATCAGGTCTTGTCTGTTCTGTGCATTTCATGTTTGTGTTTTATAAACCTTAGCGCAGTAACTATGTTTCATAGTAACTACCTCTCCAAGCTTTCACTATCATTTGTAAGCGCACCAATTCTACTCCCATGCAAATTCCCAATGCATAATTAGGGGACGTGACATTAGAGTGCAGGAAAGTCAGATCTACGTATGTGTGGCACAAAACAGCTTAAAGGCATACCGACATCGTATTTTCAGACCTTCACATTTTGCGTTAAAGGGACTGACAACCAGTTTTCAAAGACCTAGTTTTGTGGTAACTAAAAGCTAACCCTCAGCAATGTTTGCACCTGCAGCTTCGCAAATTGTGAAAGCAGCCCATCATTCTGCTTTCACAGGATGAGGGGAACTGCAGTTAACTGCTCACATTTTGGCCTTTTCAACCACTTTTGAAAACATAAAGCTGGTACAACAAGCTTGCATTGTCGTACAGACCTTCTTACATTTGTACAGCGTTTTTCCCCCAAGTATACGCCTGCATCATGGCTGCCTGGCGCCCGTTATTATTCTGTCGATATACTTACCAAGCCAACTCATCAAAAACGAAGGCAGTGCCACTTTCACCACAAACGAAGGCTTATCAGCATATTGCAAGGTAAAAAAATAACAGAAAATGTGGACTGCATTTCAATACTAATAAGAATACCATCAACCCCATACAATAATAGAAAGCCATGTGATAGGCCTCTTATTCATGGTAAATAAGGAACAGTGTCCTGAAAGCGTAGGGAGACGTAGACACAACACAAGTGCGGACTTTCAACTGGTAAGTTTATTGAATGAACGAATTTATGAACAGTTGAACTGCACATACACCTGGAAGGCAGTGAACACTCGTGGTTAGATCAGGTGATACTAAAAAATAATGAATTAACAAAAATAAAAACCATCGCGCTGCTCCGCTGTCAACGATTTGCGTGGTCTAAAAAGGAAATTTTTTCTTGGAAGACTATTGCAGGCAGACTAATGCAACCTGGTCCTGCTTTCTGTATTCTATAGGCCCCGCAAATTTCATGCGTCAATTGGTCTGTGTGGCGAAAAAGTATCTCGGTCCGAGAGAATTCTGCAGTGCACCCACAGTCATGGCAATGCATTGCGAAATGCGAGGCACAAACAGTGCATTTTGGTGCTCCCTGAGGCCCACATTTGCACACCGCCTCGATTGTCCCACGTACACTCGGCCACAGGTGAGGGGGATGCTGTTAACGATTGCAGTGGCGCAAGGCACACACATGTTAGTGTGCGTTACAGGGCAGACGCTACCTACGTTCTTTCTGGCTGAAAAGAACAAAACAAATCTATGCCATGCCACGACCCCCCCCCCCCCTTCAACCTGTGCAAACGCTAGTGGATGTATGGCTAACAGGAAAAAATCACCTTCTTGGTGCCGCATCTTTACTTTCCAAACATTACTCTTCGCACAAGCTTTACTCTTCGCACAAGCAGGTAGCCGAGGAAGAACTGGAGGCACCGTCGACAAGGCAGGCTGAGACACTGCACGGGTCTTGTCGAGAGGCTGTTTCATCCAGCCTCTCAGACACGACCCATACTTCATGCCTCAGCTGCTCCAGCTCATGCAGGACGTCCCTGTTCTGCTGCTGCACCTCCAGCTGCACCCGCAGCAGCATCGCTGAAACACAAAATTATTTACTTCACAACAGAAGCGGTACATTTATGGCATATTTGGTTGTTTAAGAGCACTCTGGTAAATGCAAAGTATCAGGATTTGCACAGGTCTCGGTGGCAAAAATTCATAGGTATTTAAATACTTTCAAGGGTGCTTCCAGCAATAGGAGAGATAGAACCATTGTATTGTGTCTAATGGGGAGTACCATATTTTCCTGTCCATAAGTCGCATCTTTTATAAGACTCAACCCCTCAAACTGGCAGCTTTTCCAGAAAAAAAAACGCAAATAAGTCGCACCGGTGTATAAGACGCACCTCTTCGTTCGGTAAGCAATTAAAAAAAATTTGACGTTTCTTCCGTGAACGTGGGTCACGCGCAAGCGTAAGGGTGCTTCTAGTTCACTGTAGTAAGGGCACCATATATTTCTGCTCCAGGCGCATTTCTGCCGTCGTGGTTGCCGCGATCTTCCGTATAAAGTCCAAGGGCGATAAAGGGCGATAACATCGTCTCCGTGCGCCATACCCTGTATGTGCGAGTAAAAGCATCCGACGGTGAGCCGAATCGCGCACAAGGGAGGAAGGCGGGAAAGCAGCGCGGGAGGGAGGGGGGTGGCGGTTTGTATACTGGTAGCAACTGCGTAGTTTGCACAGCGGCGCGCGCTGTATCGTGACAGCGATCTGCAGATGCAACGAATTCGGGGACGGCCGACTGGCGGTCGACCTGCCGCCGCTTGCGTTGCTGCTCAGTCCTCATCGCACAGCGCTCGGGAACTCGATCACAAGAAGAACCCGGCACCTCGATAGCGCGCACAGAACTTGCAGCAATTATGTCAACCAGCGCGCTTCGCGTGGTTGACACAATCGAATGCGTTTTTGACGGCAGTTTTCCCGGGTAAAAAAAACGTACATAACTCGCACCGTTCTATAAGACGCACTGACGAAAAATTCAGAAAAAAAGCGCGTCTTATACGCCGGAAAGTACGGTATTTTGAAGGTGACCACAATATGTCCGAAAGTTAGCGAAATTATTTCTTTAAAACATATGGCAAGAACTTTTGAGACAGACCTTGTACATCCTCGCGTCACCATTTTTGATTAAGCATCTTAAGATTGGAAAAAATCTGCCTGCAGAAACTTTGCACCATACCTGTGGCACTTATGATAGCCATTGAACATGTTCTCTTCATAAACTCAATGATGCAAGAGAGACATTTCAAATAATGTACCAATTTGAAAGCCTAGAGCTTTTCTTTTGCAGAATGATACAGATAACATTTCTGTCATACGTTTAGGTGTCAAGAATGAACTGCAGAATGAAAGCAACGTCGAAGTTATTCGACCTTTATGGGCTGTGTAAAACTGTAAAGAAACTCACACATCATCTCCTCAGAACCTATAAATTCACCTTCCAAACTTGCGTGTGACTACGGATCACAGCTCAGCATACGATGGGCCATTCTTCAGATCATAGACACTCTCTAAACTTCTTGCGAACATTTCAAACTTGAACTTGCCCTCCTGGAAGAGTTCTAGCACGTAGCCTCTTTGATAATTACTTTTAAGGAGCCCTGGAGAGCCCTTTTCCAAGATTTGAGAAACACATTCTGCTGCTGAGTGCAGCATTTTTCCATTTTTGCAAGGAATACAATTTAAAAAAATGTTTGAAAAGGCCTCATAAACGAAGGCATTCGGAGCATAATATTTACTTTCCCTCTTATGCCGGGGCTGTGCCAGTAGCAATGACAGGCCTATCACACCTCACCTTTATTTTTTCGAAGGAAACTTATGGTAACTTTTCAAGATGGGTATCAGACAAAACTTCTAAGAATGTGAAAGGAGTGGCGATGCATTGCAAATTGTCGATTACCCACTTGCTAATTCTCTCTAATAAATCTGACAGGGTATGAACACAAGTAATTTGTCAAAAGAATTGACCACATAATGCCTACTGGAAGCTAGCCAGCATTTAAAAAAAATGGTGAGGAGCAGCCCTCTGGAAAGCTATCTTTACAGACTGCTTCTTAGCTCCTCCCGCTACATGTAGAACGTGTTTGCTTGCCAAGATCAAGGGGTGGTTCAGTGCTGCTTTAATGCACAAATCGCAAGAAGGTCTCGGTTTATTTTTCAGTGCCATCTGCTTTTGGAAATTCATTGCTCAATAGGCCAAAACAAATGCCGACATGTGCATATTGATCTGATGCGCCGTTTGATTCATGTGGTCGATCCACTGCATAAGGCTGGAGCTTTCTGTGCAAGCATGCGAAATCGGCCGTTTCATTAGGGCACGTATTCTTTTGCACGAGGTACAATTAAGTTCGTCTCCCATCGAGAGCAAAGCTAGCGGAAGGCGGTGAAAGTTTACGCTAAGTTGTGAACAATACGTGGCTGAAGCGAAGTGCCACATGCTTATCTCATACTGTGGCACTAACACACACCACTCGTACTGGACGAACAGGGAGCCATTAGGCCACGCCGAGCACTAAAGAAGCCTCTTAGATTATTTTTCAGGTGCTTTAATGTTCGCATTGAATCCACATGGCTTTGTTTGGCACCATCGCAGCAGTGACGTCGGAATTTCTCGCGAAAACGGCTAATTTATTTCCTGGCCGGCACGGTTGCGTGTAGACTCCGCTGCCCTAAACGATGCAGGAGATGAAGTGCTTGTGACCGGGTAACACGCGCATAGATCCCCGACAGACCTCTATATCGCGCAAGTCGTGCATGAAATCTACGCCCAGCGTCTTTCTGTGCATCAAAAAAGTGGTCTAGTCAATGCCATTCCGGAGTATATAACATGAGCGCATGATTGAACTCGTCTCGAACGCACGTAGTAAGCGACCGATCGGCCTAGCCAAACGTGCGCTCGCTGCATATTTGGCACGCGCCATTAACTACGTAAATACTCGCACACGACGTTGACCCGTAGATGAGAATGCACATAAGGTACAATCATGACAAGAAAACTCTCGTATTAAAAAATGCATACTCACGCACACGTTGACTTCAGTCTCCTCGGTTACCACGTTGCGCACAAGGCAAGGCTGTCGTCGATGGCGATGGCGCAAATTCCGGGATGAAAGGAGGGAGAGAGGAAATCGACGAACCGACTCTCTTTTCTTTTTTTTTGCGCCACCTCTCGAATCGCCAGTGCAAAAGTACATTATTATTTCATTAATTACGGCGCATGATACGCAATAACAACAAGCATACCGGGAAGCGCGTTCAAGTGGCGTGGGTCGCAGCAGAATCATTGAATGACAAAAACGAAAAAAAATGTATATTAAAGTTTTTATTAATTCGATCCGCAATCCAGCTTTCCGTGGCTGTAGAGTGTACTAGTGGCTACTTCGCTACGGTTTGCAGGTGGTGTAGGTGAATAGCACATAGCTTTGACACGTTCTATTCACCTGTATTAACAGCTCGTTCGTTTCAGCGGTGCAGCAATGGCGCCTTTGAACACTCTATGAGAAACTCGCCGTTCGTTTCAAAATATACAGGAAAGGTGCAGGGCTGGTTCGCGATTTTGCTGCACCCTTTCTACTGTCGGTGCCGACTTTGTGCAGTCGTGCAGGTACAGTGTCCTAGAATGTACACATACCTTATATTCTAATACACTGTGGTACAGGTGCGAAGCAGCAGCGCAGCAGACGACACAGCACAAATGCACAAGCGCCGTCAAAACCCAGCTTACGGCTATCTGCCGTGTCTAGGCAAGCGCGGGTATATTAACGTCTCTGAAGCCGATTACACCAGCAGCTCAAGACCAATTTAACGCAAGCCGTACACATTGGTCGGACAAAACACAAACCTGCACCGAGTCTGCACTTCGGCATTCGTTTCGTGTGCCGCGCTTTTCGTGAATCGGTGCGCGAACTGATTCACAGTGGTGCAGGCGAATCGAACGGGTCTTTAAAAAATCCGTTCGCTTCATGGAAGAACGGGAAAAAAATGTCGCAGTTTCGCCCGAAAGGCGAAGCATCAATGGCGATAGCGAATTAGCAGAGAGCTATTCGGAGTAGGGATAGTAGCTTTATCGGCTGCATAAAGCTGGACACATTCACATTCACTTACTAACTGAATTAACAAGCATGGTGTCAGCGCGCACCAGCACACATGAATAGATCACACTCGATAACCGCAGACAACCACTGTCAAAACGCTGGCAGTAAGCGCAGCTGCCGCAGCGAGCGAGCGAAGGTTCGTGCGGTTTATCGCTTCAAGGGAAAACTGAGCGGCCGAATGCAGAGCGCATACAAAGGTCAGAGCCGTTTGTAGGTCGCTTGCAAGATACGGTGCGCGCGACAACACCGGCAGCCCGTACCGGCGCAAACATAATAAAGAACCAAGCGCAAAGCGCAAAGTACATGAACGCATTTGTTGGCAGAGTAGAAGCCGCCTCCGCCCCCCCCCCCCCCCCCCGCCTCCCTTCCGCGCTTCCTTCCCGCTTTGCTTCTTTCGCGTGGGAGATTGCGTCGCCAGTTCCCCTTGCGCCCGGTTGCAAGATTTTATCGCCCTTGGACTTTATACGAACCTCATGCCGACGACGACGACGGCAGAAATCTGCTTGAAGAGTCCATATAATTGTTATCGCAATAAAAACTTCTTTCATGGAGGAAGAAATTTTTCTTCCTCCAGGAAAAAATTTTCTTCCTCCATGGTTCGATTCGATTCGGCTCATGCGTTGGGACGTCGGCTGCTCCTTGCTGTGACTGACTGCCCCACTGCACTGCTGCTGTCCACGCTTTTGCCTCGCTGTCATCTTGCGTTTTTCGGCATGGGCTTCAGCGTTGCGGTTTCGGCATCTGACTCATCCCTCTCGCTCATCATTCCCTCCAAGTGGAGGAAATGTCGAGTCGTAAGAAAGGAATACAACAAGATAATGAATGAGCTAGGACTCGTGCAGCTTGTTGGCCTTCCTTGTCCAACGACGAAGCTGCAAGCTTCACCTCTGAAGACAGTTCTCGTGTAGAGCGACTTTCGCCTCCGAAGCCGGGAACCAGCAGACAATCGTGAAGTTCAATTTCCACGGATGACGGTGGTGAGCCTCCGTTCAAACGGTTGAACGAGCGGTCGAGAAGTGAAGCCATTGTTGACGACGTCTGCAGACAAGAAGCTCTTTTTGTAGAATGCCAATCATGTAGTGCGGGTACGTCCTCATGTGAGCACAGCGACTGATAGCAGCTCAAGTGACAAAGGAGGTCCCCAAGGTAGCGATTCAAGTGATGAGTCTGATGACTTTCTCGCTTCAGACAGCTTCACTGGGCCAGATGAGGGAATAGCCTTCACTTGTAGTCCAACGCTCTCTCATGTACTTTCCGAACAACTGTCTGCAAGTGAAGAGCTTGCTGCAATTGCTTCCAAACATAATATGACGCATGCATGCATTAACGATGTCCTCGATTTCTGCCGGCGAAGAGGCATCTCTGACCTTCCAAAAGATGCTAGGACAGTTTTGAAAACTGAGCGCAAAGCTCAGGTGGAGCAAAATGGTTCACTTGTGCATTTGGCCTTGCAGAAGGAATTCGTCAAGTGTTGCAGTCGGGGCAGGTAGTTCCCAAGGGAACTGAAGCTTCAAGGCAACATTGACGGAGTCCCTCTTTACAAAAGTAGCCAGCTTGCCTTTTGGTCCATTTGGGCCGCATAAAAATTGGGAGGCATCACCGCCATTTGTTGTCAGTGTGTACTGTGGTGCAGGGAAGACGCTATGTCTGAAGGATTACCTAGAGCCATATGTGCAAGAAGTCTCCGACCTAACCTCTCAGGGGTTAAGCATAGGAGATGTTCATGTTCGGGTGACCAATGGAGTCATGGTTTGCGATGCTCCTGCAAGGAGCTACGTCAAATGTATTGTTGGCCACACTGGCTATTATGCGTGCGAGCGATGCAACCAAAAAGGGCAGCACATTGAAAACGGGGTGAAATTTCTCAAAGTTCATGCAGCAGCACGGACAAATGCATCATTTCGATCTCAAGAGAACAAGCGCCACCATTCTGATGTTTTCCAGTGATAAGTGCCCTTTTTGTGCCAGCTTCATATATTCTCAAAACTGACTCAAATATATTCTCAATTCATTTCTGTAATTGGCATACTTTAAATAGAGCTGCATTGTTTTAGAACAGAAGCCAGCATAAAATCCAGGAGGGCAGAAGCAAAATAAGTGACAGGACAAGAGTTAGACTTGGAGATATTAGTTTATCTTCACATTGCCCAACATGACATTTTTGACACACAGGAGTTCGGTAGCTCAAAATGCTGATATAAGTGTGGGAAAGTTTGCGAAATTCACGCTAGTGTCTTCGACACACTGAACCATAGCTAAAATTGTAGGTAGCTCAGATAGTCAATTTATAATTAATTACTAGTTATAAAGACTTTTTTCAGGTGGGGGGAGGATACAAATGTACCTTCTAGGTGACAAAGTTTAAGCTGTTTTTTAATCTTTTTTTATTATTTGTTTGTTTTTGTTTTGTTTTAGCAAAATGGGTTTTAGGCTTTCAGGGGTTATTCAAAGGATACATCGCAACTAAATGTTCTGTATGTGTTTGATCCCTGCAGCTACATTTCACCTTAACAACGTTCATACGTTATTCTAAACGTCTGCACTCGCCTAA
The DNA here is from genome assembly GCF_013339745.2 of Dermacentor silvarum. Classification (NCBI taxonomy): domain Eukaryota; kingdom Metazoa; phylum Arthropoda; class Arachnida; order Ixodida; family Ixodidae; genus Dermacentor; species Dermacentor silvarum. The sequence continues at coordinate 35,054,822 of NC_051155.1, read as the reverse complement.
ACAACGTTCAAATGTTATTCTAAATGTTTGCATTCTTTATCATTGAGAAAAACAGATGTCATGCATGCATCTCAGGAGCTGTGTTTCTTAATTAGTACATTTCCAGAAGCTCACTTTCAAGAGTTGTACATGCCTTTCCCATTTCATGCACATCATAAAAACTGGAAGTATAGCTGCATTCACAATAATGAAAGAATTCTTCTCTTCTCTGTTGTGATCACCTTGACGTGCTTGACGTGTTGTGATCACCTTGACGTGCATATTGCTGCCCATCTCATTTTTTTTTCACAGTAACTGTGCCACCACATCAGTGGCACTACTGAAATATCCATCAGCTTCCAGGCAACAAATTCCTTGCTGACAGCTCTATTCATTTGAGTGAATGCAGCACTCCTTCAAGGCATTAATGACAACATGCCTAATGCTTGAAAAATGAGCTGCAATGAGGTGCAGCAATGTAGTTCTGCCTAGATTGCAACATATTTGGCGCTAAGCCTGACAGTGACTACACAATAGAGCAGGTTGGTCATAATTCAACACCTTGCCTATCTAAGCCTCGCATCTTAATGGCAGCAGCCCTGGCTGCTTCCACACATGTGGAAAGCTAGCGTGAACACAGTATATAAATCTGCATCTATGCATGCAGCATGCACATCGTCACTGGAGCAGCCTTTTGGTGTGCTGCTAGCACAATGGAAGCACCACATTAATCCACACTCCATTTTACATTACCTCAAGCTGTGCCATGGAAGATGAGAGATGGCACGGTTACTGTATCTGTGATGCGTCATGGCATGTCCTTATAGTTGTCATACACGTCATATTCGACATGATGCCCCTTATGAATGAAGCATCAGCTTAACCACTGCCTTGCAGTATAGCATAGGGACACTAAAGAGCAAAACTAAGTCATCTTAGACTGACTTAGGTTGACTTTTACTGCAGAATATTAAGGCCAAATGCTTTTTTTTTCTTTTTTAATGTCGTCATGGTGGATCAATGTGGTAGTATGAAAGATTTCAGTGTGTTCCCTCATATTCAGGATGTGTTAAGACAGGAGAAGCACTTAAAAGTTCCTAAGGTTATTTTTTCGCTTCTTTACAATGAAGTCATTCTTGACGAGATAAACAAGTAGACCCGAGTAGGTCTTGTCAAAGTTCAAGACATCACAGTGAGCCTGGTGCTAGAACTTCACCGCAGCACTACCACTCATCTTCCAATTTTGTTTCTTCTCGGACTTGCCGAGCTGCCTCTTTTGTTAACAGTGGCCGTTTTGCTGTTGCAGTGCATAATTTACGAATACAGCCTAGCCTAACTTGGTAGTCCCCTTTAGCACACCTATAATGTAAAGTGTAAAATTGCTGTTACAGTTGAGCCTTATCAGAGGTGAGTACATGGTTATGAAAACAGACACCAAAACCATGAGAATTTTCCTGTGTGCATTGGCATGGGAGATAATGACGATTTGGTTAGAGTGAATGCAATAGCCACCTGGGCTTGCATTTCTTAGGTCTAGTTACAATCACTACCACAAAGTGTATGTTAATTGCAAACACCTACTGCACTTCCTTCAAGCAACTGGTAGCAGGACTCTCACACATAACTTCTACACTGTAAACAGTTTAGAATGTATACATAAGTAGGAACAGCTGATGGTTTAGTGCGGTAATTAACATGATGAAACAGCACTGAAGACAAACACAAAAGAAGAAACATATAATGCAGTGACTTTAACTAAAGTTTATTTGAAATGTGTGTGCCATTCATCAGGTTACCACACGAACTTTCCAGTTGTCATTAGTTTTGCAGATTTTAAGCTGTTTGTAGTGCTAAAGATGAACACCACACAAACAAACAACAAGCTTTTTAATAAAGTGTAGTTGACATAAAATGGCATTTAGAAGCCTAGTTGGTGCATATGAAACATGATTTAAGAACCTTCCCCCCCCCAACAAAAGCAGACATGGCACGAAAGAAAGAGTAGACAATGGACAAGCGCTTTGAGGGTTCATAGTTTTGACTACATATGTGTCAGATGGTGCAACATTTAGGAAAAAGGCCTTCTGATATATAATTGCCATGGAAGTTTACATTGCCTTTCTGCATGGATAACACTGAAAATACTACTCGGTCCTACCAGCAGTGGCCACAATGCAATGAATGTGGGGAAAATGCCAAATAATGCTTGTGTGTAATGCACTTTGGCTGCATGTCGGACTCCCAGGAGGTCAAAATGAATTCATTTTCTTCCACCACACCAATTATCACAGCTACGTACACGCTTGTTGCTTAGGGACATCAAACCCCATGAATGAAATCTTTTTATGCACAGCATTTGGTCACTTGTATGAGCTGTAATTATTGTGCACAGTGTAATGGATGACTGTGGCATTTTTTTAATGATGAATTCAAAAGTCTGTGATGACACGTGAGTATGTGTATGTTTCGTGTTATATGTTTTGTTGCCATAGAAGCTTCTAACATGTTTTAATCCAGGCACATTAGCCTCAACCTCACTTCACCAATGCGGCTATAAAGTCGCCTGTTACTTTGACTAGTTAACTTTTGGTGAATGCACGGAGAGAACCATGACCACAATGTAAACCAAATTTACAACAAATATGGTAAATAGCCCCCTTTAGAGAAATAATTATCTATCACTTGTGTGGATCATGCACAAGATCAAAAACCTCAGTTCCTTAACCATCCTGAGTTGTGTATAACGTAAGTGCTAAATTGCTCTATGACAAGATAAACTTAAAGTTATCAAAGACAGGGGGCGGCCTATACTGCAAGCTCACCCTCCGCTAAGTACAAAATAACGTATTAGTCACGGCTAGGTTATACTGCAAGCTCACCCTCCGTTAAGTACAACATAACCTATTAGTCACGGCTAGGTTGCGTGTGCCGCCGCCCAATTTAAAGGGTGCAGCCTTATCCACCCATCCATCCACAATTTTGTGAGCATGTCTCGGAAGTCCCCGATCGCGGGATCGAATCCCGGCCACGGCGGCCCATTTCGATGGGGGCAAAATGCGAAAACACCCGTGCACGTTATAGAACCCCAGGTTGTGCAAATTTCCGAAGTCCCCCACTACGGCGTGCCTCATAATGAGATCGTGGTTTTGGCACGTAAAACCCCATAATTTAATTGTTTTCTTCGGAAGTCCCCGAGAAATGCTAGCACTTCAGCTGCATTTCTCCCAATAACCGCAGATTAATCGTGGTGAAAACGCATGAAATTACCAACGTTAACCGCGCATTAATAAGCAACTTAAAAAAAGTAAAAAGAGCCTCGAGGATTCGAACACGCATCCTGTCGAAAATTGTGATAAGGTATTCGCACCCCACGCACACGTCCACCTAGACGAAGCAGGTGGTGTTGTATTTTACGTAGTGATATATGTATTTCTTTTTTCATCAGGTTTTGGGTTTACAGAATCAGTCACGCTTAAACGTCTCTTTAAGGTTCGATTAGATAAGAAAGACATTGCATCGACATGCCGTCGACACCAATGATCGTGTCGAGTGCCTTTTCTGCCGACGGCGCCAAGAAAAGGACTTTGGTATTCCTGCACGCCAGGTCATCGGCTGTCGTGCGAAAACTTCGAAGCATAGCATTCTAGCGAACATTGCAATGTCGCACTGTTTTGTTTGCTTCTGCCCAAAGCGACGCGAAACAAATTTTGAGTGCTTATGTACACGCTTCAAGCACTCGGCAACCGCCCATACATGGAGCCACTTGCGATTACTGTACTACGTAATCCTCTGACCGTAATGCAAGCATACGTTCCTCGTAATTAATTTTTATCGTAACGTCATTCACAAACCATTGCTTAATTATCACGTGTGGAGCACACTTAAGCCCTGCTGTGAACAACCCGCGGTCTGTCACAGCAAGTCGATCAGCCCGTCCCCCGTGACAGATAAGCATATCAGCGAAGCTGTTATTAAATCTCAACGAAAGTAGTCTAGTCAAGCGAACTAATTAATTAACCAACGTGGTATCAGCTCTGTTGAAGGGGTCACAGCTTGCAAACGTATTTCTGGTTCCTGCGCAGTGTGCCTGTGATCAGAGCATTAGTCTTTCAAACATGCTATTTAACCTTAGCAAGTCGTACAAGAAAGTATTAAAAATTGATAAGGCGTAAATTGGCTTATTATGGACCAATGTAGCCCAAAGAAAGCCCAGAAGCCCCACCTCACGGATAGGCAAAGAACCCTGCGACTACAGTGCAAACATGGACGTCAGCTGAATGTGAAGAAGTCGTGTTCAGCGATGAATCTACATTCTCAAGCCGCTGGGATCAAAACGGCGAGTTTGGCGCCTAATGAACTGCAGGTAAGAAAATTTGCAGTTTGTTTCCATTTTATACAGTGATATTACTATTGCATTTTTTGCTATAGAACTCGTACTTGGATTTAGTTGCACGTTGAAGAACCCCAGGCGGTAAAACTTTATCCTGACTCGCCCACTACCGCGTGACTGATAACAAAATTGTCGTTTTAGTACGTAAAACCCCAGAACTTAATTATTTTAATTGGTTCATAGAATGACGATTACCTGCACCTTCTTTACTTTTGTGCGACGTTTCTTCGTGAGCACCTCTCATCGAAACTTCAGCACTCAAGCCTCTGTGTGCATGTTGTTTTCGCATATAGTCCCCCATTATTATACATGATTAGCAGTTGTTTTGGAGAAGTTTCTTACAGAATGAATAGAAGGCACGTTACCTAGATTTTAAACTTTTCACGCCGTCCGTGGTGACCTCGTCTCACTCAAACATTGTTATAGCTGCAAGTTAAACATCATCGCCTAGGCAAAAATTGACCACCATGCCATTGTTCCTTTAATAAAACTGTCTTTGTTCTTGTTGTCATTTTCTTCCCTCATCAGCTTTTCAGCGTTGTTCACGCAGAGGATCTTTGCCAGCGGACGATGCGCCGCGAGGGTGTGGGCCGCCATGAGCAGAGAAGGACTCGGTCCACTGATTCTCATCGACGGCAAGTTCACGGCTTCGGCATACTGTTCACTTATTGAGCGGGAATTGCCTCTGTGGGAACGGAAGACTCGGAACAAATAAACATTTATTCGTCGGGGCAACTAAGCTGATGTTGCGGCCATGATGTCGAGCTTCTTCTTTGTCTGCGTCTTCGTCGGACGCGAAGCACACTGTCCACTACATGGCTCTCCCCCCCCCCCCTAGCGATGAAAGCATTGCCGTCGAGCGGTTTATCTGCTTGAGATGGTGTTGCCAGCCTCCATGTGAGCTGGCTTCAAACGGTCTAGAGATATCTAACAAGGAGTGTGAAGTATTTAGGATCGCGCTTGAGGACTTTAAAAGGACCGTCGTAAGGTGCTTGTAGTGGAGGGCGAGTGGCATCGTGACGAATGAAGACATTGCTGGTATGAAGTAATGATGGGCTAATATACAGAGTCCTGCAATCCTGAAGAAGCGGCGGTGGTACGACAGTAGTCGTAGTAGTTCGCAGGCGGTCGGCGTAAGAGTGTAGTTCAGCTGATGTCAGTTCCGAGGCAATGAACTCGCCGGGTATGCGAAGAGTCGTGCCGAAAACCAACTCTGCGGATGAACACTGTGTGTCTTCTTTCACCGCGGTGCGAAGACCTAGTAGAACCAGAGGCAAGGCGCTCTGTCCATGGAATTGTTGAGTCATGCGCACGCAATGATGCCTTCAGTTGACGGTGGAAGCGTTCCACCATGCCGTTGGAACTGGGGTGGTAAGCCGTAGTTCGTATGTGTGTTACGCCTAGAAGGCGGCAGAGAGCCCGAAAGAGGGACGATTCGAATTGCCTCCCTCGGTCTGTAGTTATGGTGTGTGGCACGCCATAACGAGTGATCCAGGTGTGCACAAGAGCCTGTGCAACAGATTCTGCAGCGATTTTGCTTAGCGGCATTGCTTCGGCCAGCGGGTAAATCTGTCGATACAAGTGAGCATGTAACGTTGGTTCGCGGACGGTGGCAGCGGTTCCACAATGTCGACGTGAACATGGCCAAAACGATAGTCTGGTGGTGGAAAATGACCCGGCGCGCTCATGGTGTGTCTGTTGACCTTGGCACGCTGGCATTGGATGCACGATGGGGCCTAGCAACGGACATCACCATTCATACGGGGCCAAAGGTAGCGGGAGGTGACAAGACGTTGCGTAGCTCGCACTCATGGGTGCGATAAGGAGTGTATAGCGTCGAAGACCTGTGGTCGGAATTATTGTGGGACGACGGTCGTGCACGACCTGTAGACACGTCGCAAATGACGGTATAGTCGCAGCTCAGGAAGCAAGACCTCTTCGAAGCGCAGGGAATTGTTCGCAGTTTGGAGTGTCAAAAGTTCGGGGTGTGTGCGCTGAGCAGTAGCTAGGCGCATGAAGTCGATGCCGGAACGAGCGACTTGAGTTGCCTTGATGTGAATCCGTGACAGGGCGTCAGCAACGGGATTGTTGGTACCACTGATATGTCAAATGTCGGTAGTGAACTCATAAATATAGGCAAGCTGGCGAATTTAACGTGGCGTCTGTGAGGAATTGTTGGAAGTAATAGCATAAATCAGTGGCTTGTGGTCGGTGAGAATAAAGAACCGGCGACCTTCGAGGTTATGACGGAAGCGGCGGGCTGAGAGGTAGATTGCCAGGAGTTCGCAGGCCGAAAGCGCTGTAGCGAGTTTCTTGCACTGTCAGCTTCCTGGAGAAGAAATGTATGGGCTGCCATGTTCCTCCGATAGAAGCTGTTGAATGCGTCGCGACTTGGAGTCAGTCGTGCGTCGAAGTAACTCTCGTTTGAGGATGTCGTAGGCGTTGTCGGGTGGGGGAGTGAGCAAAACGTCGCGGATAAAAGCTGTGGTGGTCGGGCTGAGTGCACTTACGACATAGTCGTACTTGGCCGTTTGTGATGCGGTGACGGCGGAACTGCGCTTCAATGTGGAGAAACCAGAGCTCACTATCTGCGGTCCAGAACTCGGTAAGCTTGAGTGTGGCGATGGAATGTATGGCATTGTCTTGGGAGTTCGATTCCGTGGCGTCAAAGAGAAGCGGCGGGACGAATAGTTGCGATGCGGGATCACGTACGAGGTCACCAACTTGTGGGAACGGAAGACTCGGAACAAATAAACATTTATTCGTCGGGGCAACTAAGCTGATGTTGCGGCCATGATTGTATCGGCATCTAAGTGCCGAGTGAAACGCCGGGACAGCAGTAGAAGAGTGAACCACGTTGTTTATTGAATGCGGTTAATATACTACTGCAGGGAGAGGGAAAAGGGGGTGTGTTCGTTGATAAAGGCATGGGTGTTGGTTTGGCTTCCATCAACAATAACTTGTGCGCATGCAGAAGCGCGCACACGTGCGGACACGATACATCTTCCTTCCTCAAAGAATGTTGATAGAAGGTGGTTCACCGCGTGCCTATTTGTTTAAAGTTAGCATCATACGCTAGCCGCTGGGGTGGTCTTGGCTGTCGCTGGGACCTCCTAAGTGCCACGGGTGGTGGGCTTTGTTCTGTTGCTCCATCTGTGCGACCGGCTTCTGATGACGCCGTTATCGTGCTGATAACGCGAAGGTTACATCGGATGCATCGCAAGACTGGCGTAGGTTCAGCTTTATTGCAGCTACATGATGATTGGAGGCCAGTAGCCTATGCTTCGAAAGCCCTGACAGCGTCCGAGCAGCGGTACTCTCAAATAGAAAAAGAAGCGCTCGCATTAGTGTTCGGCTGCGAAAGATTTCACCATTTCGTTTATGGCCGTTCAGTGACACTCGAAAGCGATCATCGTCCTCTTATCGACATAGCAAAAAAGGCGATATCAGAAATGCCCCCACGTGTGCAGCGATTCTTCCTTAGGCTGTTACGTTACGATTACGTACTCACTTTTGTTCCTGGTAAACAGTTGAACCTGGCGGACATGCTGTCGCGATCCCCTGGTCCTGGAGACGGCACTCCAGTGGACACTACAGACGTGGACCTTCATGCTGTCAGCATGGTATCATCACTCGTTTCTGAGAGGACTTCTGGACGCCTGGCACGTGAGACGGCGTCTGATCCATATCTAAAAGTAGTGTTGCAAAAGGTTACGCAAGGAGAAACTGTGGAAGGGCCATTAGCTTCTATGAAGTCAGAGTTGTCAGTGGTCAACGGCATACTTCTCAAGGGAATGAAGGTGGTAATTCCCGCAAAAATGCGAGCAGAAATGCTAAAAAGAATTCATGAAGGGCATCTTGGCATAGGAAAATGTAAGGCAAGAGCGAGACAGTTGGTCTACTGGCCTAACATCAACTCTGATATTGAATCTCTTGTACAAAAGTGCGCTGTCTGTCAGCGACATGCCTACAGTCAACCAGCCGAGCCACTCATGTTGAGAAAGACACCTACGCAAGTGTGGTACCGCGTTGGAGCTGATATTTTTGAGTATGGCGGGAAGCACTACCTGTGTGTTTATGACGCCACTTCTAATTTTCCAGATGTGGACGAGCTTCGTGACCTGTCGACAACTTCCGTCATCGATGCACTCCGTGCCATGTTTGCAAGATATGGCCTCCCGCTGCAGTTATGCACCGACAACGGGCCACAGTTTGCCAGTCATGAGTTTGCCCAGTTTGCCGCACGGTACGACTTCGAGCATGTGACTTCAAGTCCACGATATCCGTGCTCAAACGGATTAGCGGAGAAAGGTGTACAGGTTGTGAAAAGGATCCTTAAAAAGACCACGGAAGCCAACGAAGATTTCTGGCTAGGTCTGTTAAATTATAGAGCAAGCCCTTTGGAAGACGGACGATCTCCAGGCGAGTTGCTGCAGAGAAGACGTTTACGCACCCTGCTCCCAGACTTTACGCATCATCCGGCCATTCAGGTGAAGAAACACAACCAGACCATTCGAAACCATCGACCACTGCCGCCCCTCGAACGTGACGATGTCGTGCGTGAGAGGAAAAGCATGGTCACCGAAAGCCACCGTAATTGCGCAAGCAGGTCCACGGTCCTTCTTCGTTCGAACGGAGAACAAGAAGACAATACTGCAAAATAGACGCCATCTTCTCGCAACAAAGGAAAACCCTAGTCCAGAGGTCTCATTCAGCGACACTGACGACGAACCAGACGACGAGCAAGTTTCCTCGACGCAATACTCCTCGAACTTCGCGACTACTGTCTTGTAGTCATGCTTTTCCGCTTCTTCAGCAAACGAGAAGTTGTTGTATACCTCTATTGCTTCTTCGCCGGCGACGCTCAGCAGGATAGCGGTCTTTACTTCTTCGGATCTTGGCTTCTCAGGGCTTGTTGCTTTTAGAAATAACTCGAACCGTTGTATGAAGGACTTCCAGTTTCTTCCACCATCCCCGGCCAAGCGTAGCGGCTCTGGTGGCTTGATGCGGTCCATCGCTGACGTACTTCGCCGCTCGTAGCCTAACGGTCGCCACTTCTGACACCATGTATCGGCATCTAAGTGCCGAGTGAAACGCCGGGACAGCAGTAGAAGAGTGAACCACGTTGTTTATTGAATGCGGTTAATATACTACTGCAGGGAGAGGGAAAAGGGGGGGTGTTCGTTGATAAAGGCATGGGTGTTGGTTTGGCTTCCATCAACAATAACTTGTGCGCATGCAGAAGCGCGCACACGTGCGGACACGATACAATGATGTCGAGCTTCTTTTTTGTCTTCGTCTTCGTCGGACGCGAAGCACACTGCTACACTTCCATATCTTCTGCATGGCCCGTTCAAGGATGGATTCTGCCTGTTTCACCATGACAGGAGCCTTATTAATACTGCTCGCAGTGTGAAATCCTTGCTTGATGACTATGCAGTTCGCACGCTGGAGTGGCCACCTGTCGGAGCGGACCTTAATCCCATAGAAAATATCTGGGGTCTCGTCAAACGCCTACTTGCGCCGCGGAACCTAGGAAGTGTGGCAAAAGACACCCTGTGGACTGCAGTACGTAGGAGTGGGATGCGCTTCGTGCACGCCCAGAGCTCGTGGCCGCACTGTACGAATCGATGCCACTCCGTGTGGCGCAAATGACTGCCGCAGATGGGAATCTGACCAAGTATTGAAAGCGGTCACCCACCATGCATCTCCGTCACAGTTTTTTTTTCCTCGGAAACAGAAAATAAAACCTACGATTATTCCCCGTACTTCTCCGTGGCTCTTCTCTCCAGCTGCTCGATATTCGGTGATTTCACACATGTGTCTGGGCACATGATATTTGGACTGAGTGCCACAAATAATTGCATCATGCTTAAGTTTTAGGAAGTGGAGCGCAAAAGACATCGCTACTTTATAACCTTATCACAAAACTCGATGTCAGAAAAAGTGACGCGAAGCATGTTTTTAGCGTCGCGGAGCGTCAACAAGTAAAGCGCAGAGAGTGGCGCGCTCGAAGCGCTGCCAGCGCAAAGAAGTGTTTTCGTCACGATATGACGATATCATCACTCGGCCGATTCGATGTCGACTGCAGAAGTGACACCTTGCGCTCTCTCACGCGTTCCGGTGCGCGAGCGGTTGAAGCGAGCGAACGAGCAGGCTGGCAGGTAAGAAAGGACGCGCGTGCGCAGTATGCGCTCTCGAACTTCGGCGCACAGCCGTCAGAAGGCGCAGCCATGCTGTTTGGTCTAAAGTCCCTTGATCTTGAAAGTAGCGACACTCTCCTCCGCGCGCGCGCTTTCCTCCTCAATTCTCCTCGCCGCCGGCTGCGCGCGCTGCGCACGGCACGCTATTGCGCCTGGGCTCCCGCGGACGGGCCGCAGAATTCGGTGGAGGCGCGTTATTTTGGGCCAGTTGCGCGCCCCAGTGGCGTAGAATATTTTGAAAATTGGTGATAACCGCATGGAGAATGCTGAAGGCAACGTTTATGATGAGGTTGGTTTCATCTTAAAGCCGTATGAATGACACACACTGATGTAAAAGGAGCTTTGAGGCGAGTTCTATACTCCAGTTATTTTTGTGCCATATGATACGCTGCTTTACTTTTTGCATCTAATCTAGTATTGGCTTGTGGCAGATCGCTCTATGTTTGGCAGTTTTTATTGTATGTGCAAGCATGTGCACCAGCAGGTATTATATTCAGTGTTCCTTCTTATAATGAATTACTGGCGAGAGCATCGTCCGTCCATGTGTTTGTCTCAATGTCAAAGTAGCTTTTGCGCTGTGGTTTCTGCATTGAATAGGACGGTTGCACAATTTCAGTGCGATGAAGCGGTGCCGGCAGCCACTCATCACCCACAATAACAGAAGCTGAGGAAAGGTATTTACAGATTATTCTTTAGGCGTCGGTGACAATGAAGCTTAAAAAATACTCGGTATACCTATGGGAGAAGGCATTCTATATTTTTAGGCAAAAGATACGCCTCTGGAGAAGGTATTTTGATAGTTCACACCAACATACCGTTAAATTATGTAGTAGGATAGTTAAAATTGTGATTTTGATTAGACATCAGAAAAACATTTATCACACAAAAAACGAAAAGAATGGTCAATAAGATGTTTTATTTTCGTGCATGCGCAAAAAACTTTATTTGACAAGATACAGATAACGTAGAAGAGTATCATATAATATTCAGAATGAGAAACAATGCTAGTGTACAAATATGCCATGCAGTACGGATGGCAGCTGAGAAAAAGACATGCCCAAGAAAACAACAGTAGTAACATTACGCCATGGCACAAACCTACACCGTTTAATACATGATAAAGCAGTATCAGTGCGGCCGAAAGTTGACGGGCAATTCGTTCTTGCGCTAAGAGCTTGTCCTTTCCAAAAATCGGCTCTGTTGCGATCAAAACGACACTCCAGGTGTAAGAGATACCACGTTTTCTTTTGAGCCGAGCCACTATTTGCAAAGAATATGCCATGCGCGAATGCTCAGGAGATTCGTTTCATACTGGGCGCGCACGCTCAATCGAGTCCTTAATTTTAAGAGCTCTATAGTTGGTACAGCCCAAGAACAAAGTGGCAAACACCCTGCAAAGCGTGTCTTCCAACCAAGAGTATCGACCGTTTGTCATGACGTCCTGCTCAATCCCCTAGCGTGACATCGCAGTTGGCTGGTACGAGCTTCTTCGAAATGCCATTAACCGCAACATCATTACTATTGGCCGCTGCCACTTACCGGATTGAAGGTAAATGAGTACAATGTTTTGAGTTCTGTCCGAGTGTAGTTGATGAAAAGCGCAAGTGACATTTACAAAATAGCTGTATATATGCAGTGAACATTGGTGAGCATGGCTTCATATGCCACACAAAAAGCTGGCTTAACTGGTATAAGTGGCGTAGCGAGTGTGACGCTTGACTGCTAAGCATTCTTCGAAGGCTTAGGTAAAGCATTCGACTTAATAGAGGCAGCTGGAGCCCCTTTACGTATTTCATAGTCAGTCACCACCACATCATTTCATGGTAGACACTGCAACACGCATACCAACACTTTGCGAAAGCCATAACGCTTTCCTTGCGGTATCGTAAAAACTGCATAGCCATCATCACGCTTCTTGCTGCAGTTATATGCGCAGCAGCACGGCATAGCGCCAGCAGACAGTGCTCGAAACAGCGTGCAATGTTAGCGCGCAACGTTCTCTATACGCCGAGCCAGCCGAGCTGAGGCGCAAAATGGCTCGAACGAAAAAGCAAAACACAAGCAAAACGCGAGCTCCGCTCGTTTCCAAGCGCAACGGCAGGGAGACCAATCATCGTGCAGGGAAAACGCGCCCAGGCCGTCTGTCGCGGAGGGGACTCGCGAGGGGCGAGGAGGAGGCGAGGAAGTCGCGCTCCGGCGGCAAAGTACAAAGAGTGGCGGTACTTTCCTACATCAAGGGACTTTAGTTTGGTCTAAAGTCCCTATATAAGAAAAGTACCGCCATCTACTCTTTCCTCCGCCGTCTCCTCTCCTAAAGCGCTTGCTTTATTCTTTACTTTTTGCTTGCGAAAGCCAAGTCGACGGTGGCGCACCTAGAAAGTCCGCGTTGAAGCTTTCAGGCTGGGCGCGCGCCTCCGCCGCCGCCGGCGACTGCGGCTGCGCAGAGGACTTTCAACATGGCTCTGAGGCGGAAAAAAAGAAAATATAAAGTGAAAAGCGCGCGCTATCATCGTCCAATGGGAGATACAGGAGAGAGAGAAGCTTCGTTTATCAAAGGATGGCGGTACTTTTCTTATATAGGGACTTTAGTTTGGTCGCCGCTTCCATGGTCTCTAATATTTTGCACTCAACTGTACAGCACACCGCTACATCATCTGCTTATGCTAAGAGTTTCACTTCGGCTTGCATAAGTTTTAAGCCCCTTATGCTACTGTTCTGAATGATTGCCAAACAAAAGCTTTTTAGATAAATGGCAAACAAAAGCGGGCTCAGTGACATCCCCGACGAACGGAACGCTCTATTTTAATGGGGGCTGCCAGTGTCTTATTAATAATCAGCCGTGTTTAGCAGTTCCGGTACGCCAGAGCTACCCCATCAGTGAGGATTGATCTTACATTCACATGTTCAAGAACTATCAACAAAATATCGTGCGGGACAAAATCAAAAGCCTTTTCTAAATCTATCTGCATAATGGCAACAACATACTGATAATCGTCACAACATTCCAAAGATGCCTCTCATCGTGTGTATATTTGTGGCGATAGTGCGTCCCTTAATACCACAAGTCTGGTGTGGTCCAACAAGATCCTTATTGACCGACTGTAGTCAACCTGCAAGAACTTTCACTAAAACATTGTAATCCGTGTTGGTTAATGAACTGGGCCTGTATGATGATGACCAGTCTCAGCATTGCTTTTTGGTCCGTCTTAGGAATAAGGACGGTGTGTTGTTCGCAATGCCCCGTCAAACACCGCTTTCATCAAAGGCACCAACTCGTTCTTGAACATTTTATAAAAAAGCTGCACTAAGGCCATCCGGACCTGGCGACTTTTAAGGACTCAGGTTACCTATAGCGTTTTCAATTTCCGCAAGGGTAAGTGGTGCTTCTAGAAGCGACTTCGTTTCAGCTGATAGTTGAGGAATACGTGACAGATAGTTTTCCTTCTACCCTTTGATATCTACCGGCTTGTAGACAAAGAGCCGCTCGTTATATCGGTTAAAAGAACATGTGATGCTCTCTCGGTTCCTCAGTTCTTGGTCATTCTCTTCAAGCACGTCTATTTCGTTGCGGCATGCATGCGTCTTCTCGATACCTAGCGCGCGTTTCGTGGGCGTTTCACCCACGGCCCATGCTTCTGCTGTGGTTCAAACGAGCGCGCCGCGATGGCGGTGCTCCTCGAATGGCTCCAGCTGTTCTTTTATCTTGATTAGGTCATCTTTAAACAGACCAGGTTGCTTGTTTTCCAGCGCAATTATTTTCTGCAATGTTGCTTTCAACGCACTCTCATCTTTTCGCGGTATTTTAGCTCGCTGCTTCTTTCAATTGCCTTTATTTTAAATCTTTGTTTCAATAGTTCCCAGTCTACACTTATGTTATTGTTACCATTCAGTTTAACATCGCGTATTGCTTCAGACACAAAATTTATAAAAGACTCGTCCCGTAAGAGCATTGCGTTAAGTTTCCGTAGGTCCCAGGTAAAACTATTACTTCTTTTTTTAAAGCCCACATCGCATTTCACTAAGCAATGGCCCGAGAAAGAAACAGGTAATACATTGTAAATGTTACATGTAGGTACAATTTGAAGGGACACGTAAATCCTGTCTAGGCGAGCATGACTAGAATCCTGAAAGTGCGTGTACTGCACCTTGCGTTCCCCTTCGACACATTCGGCAACGTCGACAATTTCATGCTCGTGTATCAGTTTCTTCAAAACTTCGGCGCTCTTATCGTTCGGTCCCGCCAGTCACGCTCGTCCAACGAAAAATCGCACGACACGACCCTACCCGCCACACAGGAAAAATAAATTTGTATCACAAGGCCCTGTAACTTTTTTTAACAAAAATAATGCAGCCAGCAGATGTTCCAGCGGCATGACAAAACACTTAGACGTGAAACGAAGCATCATGCCTCCAGTTTCCTCCTCCCCTGCCACTTTAGTTTCTTGTACTGCCAACACGTCTAGATCCTGGTCTACCAAGAGCCGATAGACTTGACTCTGCTTTTTCTTGGCGGCCAGTCCTCGCACATTAAATATGGCGAAACTCAAAGGCTGGTTGGAAGCCATCGTTCACTAACAGTGTTAGAGGTGAACCCGAGGCATGGTGCTTACCTTTAACGTCTAGCACATAGACGTCACCGTGCTTGCCCGGTTGCCCGGTGTCGTTTTGTTGCGACGCCGGTTTGTCCCCTATCTGCCTCTCTGTCGCTACGTTGGATATTGGCTTGTACCGATAACGTCTACCTAGGGGCGCCTTTGCGGGCGGTCCGTCTGTCTTGCTTGCCTCGGCGGTACCATTGATGTCTTCTTCCTTCTCCAGCGGTCGCTTGAGTCGCGGGTTTAGGCGTCCCATGTTCTTCCTCCGCGGCAAGTGCCACCGTGGGGGTCACATCTTGTAGGTTCGCCGCGTCTTCTGTGCCCCTAGCCGCGTCTTCGGCCTCAACCACGTCCATGGTTTGCTCTGCTGCCTTATCACTCTCAGCCTGGCCAACCGCTGCGGCGTAAAACCGCTAACACTTGGCGTGAGTATGCCGGAAACGTTTGCAGAGTGAGCATCGGGGCACTTTGCAGTCGCGACGTACATGGCTGTTTCCTTTGCAGCGCAAGCACTGCATCGGCTGTCCAGGGGCAACTACGAGAGCCAGCTCACCGGCGACCCGGATCTGATCAGGCAGGTCATCCACGGTGACACCGCTCTCGAAGTTCAACAACACAGACCTCGTTGTGGATCCTTTGTCACTGACGCCTTCGACGCGCCAGCGCTCCCGGCTCACCACCAGCCATAGAGTTTCTTACTATAACACCTACAGGGTAAACTGGCATCACCGTCTATGCGAGTTCCTTAAAGGGCTGCCGTGCCCTCATGGGAATGACGGTATATGTGTCTGCGAGGCTTGTGTTGGCTGGTGTTGTACGAGGCTTCGTCTAAAACGTTAATATGGCTACACAAATAGCGCGTTCCTAAAATAAAATCTACATAAAAGGCTTTCATTCACCCATATTACATCTCTCAATAAAGTTTACTCACCTACAATGCAGCATCAAGCGAAGAAAAGCAAGAACAGACGACAAGTTGTTCCAAAGCGAGCGAGAATATTGTCGTCTGCCCTCCAACTTTAGCGACCAGCTGATACTTTTTACGTTTCATAGAATTGTGCATCGAATAGTGTGTCCTCAAAGTTAAACAATACATGTTTTTGTGTAATAATAAAGCTAAAGCAGTTTCTACGTGCTGTTTTAGCAGAAAATCCCAAGCCAAGAATACCCAATACCCAAGATCGGTTGTATCCCAAGAATACAACCGATCGAGAAAAGCAACAATCCAGAAATTTTTTTGTTCCTCTGAATGCATGGGCCTGATTTGAGTAGCGATACAGATGCTGCATCACGGGGTAGAGGAGAGTAAGAAAGGGTGTTCGCGTCGGAGTACTTGCGTTCAGAGTTGTACAAAACTTGGACACCCCTCATGCTTGTTCCTGTAGTTAAGGGCCTATCAACCGAGTGATCTTTCAGTGACAACCAGAAAAAAGCGTGGTGGTCCGTGACGATGTAAAAGAGTCTGCCATAAATGCAGGGTGGGAACCTTCAACAAACCTATGTTATAGTTAGCACTCTTTCTCAGAGGTTTACTTGTTGTTATCGGCCTCTAGGATGGTTTGGCTCGCGTAGTCATATTTTATGGCACAATACATTTCGTACCTATTAACCTTCGATAAGGGCGCTTTCCAGTGTGAGTGGGCACGTAAACACGTGGTATGAAATGGAAAGTTTCTTGGTGAACCCTCCCCGACTTTTTTACAGCGAAGCTGTATGTGTCTGTGATCGGGGGGTTTCGCGGCGTCTGTGTGCAGAAACTATCATCATGAGCAATTGCTCGAGCATCGTCGTCTTCTTCCACACCTGGCTCGGTTGCGGCTCATCCTTCCAGTGTAGAATTTCACTTCCCTTCTGTCGTCGTAATGGGGAGGCCGCGTTTACGGGGCTATAATCGCTTGCTTAAAGTTGCATGAGCCCTTCATTATCTTACGTGACAGCCGCTTTTATTAGCAAATGTGTCTCGTGAATGTGCGCGCCTACCTATTGTCAAGATGACCACCGATCAGGACAATAAATATTGTGACGGAGCAGTGGGGCGTGATGTGTCCATGAATAACGAAGACGATTTAGCTAGGAGATCGCGCCGCTGGTTCGGGCAGCCATGTTGTGTACGTTGTTGAGTGTACTGGACTGGAAAAGCTTTATTTAGGTCCTGCAGGACGCGCTTAGGGCGTAGTGGGCGTCCCCCACGTAGGCACGGACAGGGAATACATGGCGGCCGCTTCGTGGGCCTGGTGGACGGCCCATTGCAGGTCGGCAAGAAGCGAGCTTCTGAGGGACTTCTCCCACTTGTCCGAGGTACAGTCGGGATGAGCGTTTCTACACTCCCAGAGCATGTGTGCGAGTGTCGCCGTGTACCGCATGAGGGGCACGTGACGCTGGGGTACGCGCCAGGGTAGAGAACGTGGAGTTCGGCGTGGTTTGGGTACGTGTATGTTTGTAATAAGCGTAAGGTTAGCGCCTGCTGTTTGTTAAGTTTGGGGTGTGGGGGCGGAAAGATGCGGCGTCCAAGGTAGAAGTGTTTTGTGATTTCGTTGTACATAATTGGTGCATCCCGCTTGGCCTCTATCTCGGCGAGGTGGGGTTGCCGTGGAGCGGCGCGGTCAGTAAGCGCACGCGCTGCGTCGTGGGCGAGCTCGTTGAGGTTTGGCGGGGCACCCGGCCGAGATGGGCGAAGAACCAGATGACGGTGTGGTGCTTGAGGGTGCTTTATCCGCGCTGCGGAAGATGCGTAAAGCCTGGTCCGAGACGGCACCGCATTGGAAGGTTTTTATGGCCGGCCTTGAGTCACTGTAGATTACTTGCTGTTAGCTGTCGAGCACAGCTAGCGCTATGGCTACTTGCTCCGCTACTTCGGGCTCTCGAGTGAGGATCGTGAAGGAGTTGAGGATCCGCTGCAAGGATGAGACCGCGACCGCGGCGAAGGGTCGGTTGTTGCGATAGGCAGCGGTGTCCACGAACTAGACATCGTCCGTTTCCATCTCTGTGCGCCTGAGAAGGTCGGTCGCTCGCGTTAGGCGCCTGTCTGTTTAGCTCGGGATGCAGATTTCGTGGAATGGGAGCGATCGTGATGAGGTCTCGGATCTCGCGCTGGATCGGCGTCAAATCTGGGGGATCCGCGGTCAGCATGGAGAAAAAGCCGAGCTCGCGCAGAATGTGGCGGCCCGCCTTGGTGGTCGTGAGTCGGATCATCTGCGTTCGCTCCTGAGCCTCGGCGATCTCTTCTAGCGTGTTGTGCACGCCGGGCTCGAGGAGTTTATACGTGGAAGTGGTGATAGGGAGGCCGAGGGCTTATTTCACAACCTTTAGAATAAGGGCGTTGAGTTTTTAGCTCTCCGCACGTAGTCAGTTGTGTATGGCGGCGACATGCGTAAAGTGGCAGAGAACAAACACATGTACAAGACGCAGTAGGTTGTGTTCTTTCAGGCCGTGGTGCCGGTTGGCCACTCTACGTACGAGTCGTATGGCATTTTCAGACTTAGTCATTAGTTTCTGCACCGTTAGGGTGTTGGTTCCGCGGGACTCGAGCATCATACCCAGGACCCTCATGGAGTCTACTCTGGGAACTATACGACCGTATCTTATGCGGAGTGTGATGTTGCGTTCGGCCGGAGGTTTCCACCCTTTGGGCTTGGCGCCACTGCGTTTGTGCAAGTACAGCAACAGCTCCGACTTGGTGGAGGAGCACTTGTGACCGGTGTGTTAGAGGTAGGACTCGGAAGTTTCGATGGCCTCCTGCAGGGCGGATTTGATGAAGCCATCGCACCCCGTGGAGCACCAGAGGGTTATGTCGTCCGCATAGATGGGGTGATTTATCCCGTTGATCTTCGAGAGTCGGTCGGAGAGCCCGATTATCACTAGTTTGAAGAGCGCCGGCAAGAGGACGGACCCCTGGGGGGTTCCCCGCTGTCCGAGCTCGACTTCTTCCGACACCAGGGGTGCGATCTTGAACGCGTTCCAAAATGGAACGGAGGTGGTCCGTTCCATCGAGCAGCACACGATTGGTCAATTTGAACCGTGAGCCGGACATGATTGGTCAATTTGAACCGTGACGATCAAATTCACCAATCGTGTGTGGCTCGATGGAACGGACCGCCTCCGTTACATTTTGGAACGCGTACAAGATCGCACCCCATGTCTCCTGCGGGGAGGACGGCCCTGCGCCGGGTGAGGAAGGAGTGGGCAAAGTCGCAGAACCGACGCCCGAGCCCGAGGTCTGCGATCGCCTTCAGGATGGACGAGCGGGCGATCGTATCGAATGCCTTTTCCAAATCGAGGTCGAGTATGACAAGGATATCCCGAGTGTTTCCTCCGTTGAGAATCTGATGTTTTAAGAGTAACATGGCGTCTTGAGTAGATAGCCCAGGTCGGAAGCCGATCATGTGGTGCGGGAAGCAGTCATGGTTCTCGAGATAGCGACCGACCCTGTTGAGGACGACGTGCTCTGCCACCTTGGCCACGCAAGACGTGAGCGAGATGGGTCAGAGGTGCTCTAAGCTAGGCGCTTTTCCCGGTTTGGGAATAAGGATCATGTGGGCGAGTTTCCAGGCGTTGGGTAGCTCGCTCTTCTTCCACGTTTAGTTGATAGTATCGGTGAGGTAAGTGACGCAAGGCGCATCCAAGTTGCGTAGGAGCTTGTTGGATATGCCATCCGGCCAAGGGTTGAGAGGCCATTGAGTTCGTGGAGAGCTCAGCGCACCTCTTCGACGGAAAAGTCGGCGCCTAAGTAGCTGTTGTCGGTACCGGTGTATTCGGGGTGAGGAATCAACGGGTCTGTGGAAAGCGGAAGATATTTCTGCACGAGGCTCTTGGCGACGCCTTCCGGTGGTGTGGTCCCTTTGACCTGATGGAGTATCTTCGCGACAGAATGCCGCTGATTGGTGCGGGTGTTGGTGTCGTCGAGCAGGTGTTTGAGGAGGTTTCATGTTTTGCCATTACGCACCTGCCCGTCCATCGAGTTACAAGACTTCGTCTCAATGCTGTTTGGAAAGGGTGCTGCAGTGATCCGCTCTGCTCCTGTTCAGCTCGGATATGCGTTTGCGTAACCTCCTATTGAGGCGGTGGCCCTTCCATCGGGCCAGTAGGGATTGTTTGGCCTGGAGCAGGTGGGCGAGGCGACTGTTTATCCTCTCGGTGGGCAGGTCTGTACGGATGGTTTTGGTGGCCTTCCAGACCTCGACCTTAAGCTGATCCGTCCATGTCTCGAGACTTGGCGCGACGTAGATAGGGGGTCGTTCTGCGCGAGTCTTACGGAAGAGGTCCCAGTCCACAGACGTGTACGTCTTGCTCTTCCTGCTTACTGTGGGGAAGTGCACGGCCAATAGGAAATGGTCGCTACCGAGATCTACCGCGAGGTTGGACCAACGGGCGTCGGCGATATTCTTGACGAAGCAGAGATCCGGGGTGGTGTCTCTTTGCGTGGACGTGCCGGTGCGGGTTGGGAAAACCTTGTCCGTAATGAGGGTAAGATTCATGTCGTTCGCGTTCTGCCAAAGCTCGTTACCCTTGGGGGTGTCGTACGCGTAGCCCCAGGTGCGATGCGCGGCGTTAAAGTCGCGCGCGATCACTATCGCGTTGGAGCCGGCGAGGTGAATGGCTTTCTGGAAGAGGCGTTTGAATCGTTGCTTGTGGTGGCTGGGGCTACTGTATACATTGAGTATGTACACACTTCGTCGGGATGCGTTGCCAGGGAGAAGCTCTACCATGACATGTTCGATTTCGGGCATGTCGAGGTCGTGCACAAGGCAGGTCATCTTATTAGCGACCAGCGTGGCGGTACCGCGTCCTCCCGAAGGGCCGGGTAACCAGTGGTATCCGGAGAACGTGGTGGTTGGTACTACAGTTTCTTGCAACAAGACGACGTGGGGTTTGGCATCGTGGCTGCGGAGGTATTGCTGTAGGGAGGCTTTCTTCCGGGCGAAGCTCCTGCAGTTCCTTTGCCAGATGTGCATCCCGTTATTTGGCCTCGCCATATTGAGGTGTTTGGTGGTCGGTCCGGGCGTCCGACGGGTGCAAGAGAGCCAGGTGAGGGGGTGGACTGGGCGTAGGCATGCATTGCGAGACCGGCTTAGCTGCGGCGACAGCGGGGGCGACGACATGGTCGAGATAGTGTTCTACGTTGCCCAACCGATCACCGTGGGCCGCGAGGATGGACTGCACGAGGGCCATGCTCTCGCCGAGGAAGCGGAGGCTTGTCTTAATCGACGACAGCACGCTCTTCATGTCATCTAATTCGGGCTTAAAGCGGGATGTTCGCGAACGACCGCGCGTTTCTTGGGTGCGCTCTCGCCATCGTCGTTGGCGGCGTCTACAGGTTCTAGCGGCGACGGGGTGTCTGCATTGGCGGTGTTGTCAGTGGCGGGTGTAGCGGCGTGCATGCTCCTGTCGTTTTTCAGTTCGGTGATGGTAGCCGTGAGTTTGTGCATCATTTCTTTCATCATTACGTTTTCGCGCTTGAGGAATGCTATCTGGGATGTGGTGTGCGTAACATGCTTTGGATGTGATCCCAACTACCTGTGATGTAGCGTTTGCTCTTCCTCGCACTATGTCCGCCCAAATGAGGGTGCCTCACTTATTCTTGTTGGCATTGCCTGCCGATGATGATGCCGGAGGGCTCGCCGATCGTTGATGGGGGGCCCCGGTTGTGCCGGGGCGGGGCCCGGAACGGGAGCCCGAGAGGGACACGGGACGGGAGCCGGAAGGGGATCTGGAGTAGCCCCTTGATGCAGATCCAGTGGGAGCCCCGCGTGGCGCACCATGGAAACATGCCCGATGACGGCTCCGGGACCTCGATCCACGCCTTCAGCGGCTCCCGGAACGGTCACCGAATCGGCACCTGGATCGGTTGTCAACGGATCGACCACAATCGTCGGCGGCTGCGTTGGACGCTGTAGCACAGTCGTCGTCCTCTCACGTCAAGCGTGCTCGCGCCCATCGTCGTCTTCGCACCACGTAGGGAATGTGATAGCGTTCTTTACATGCCTTGTCGGCAGTGAGGTGAGCTCCGCCGCAACGCTTACATATTTGTGTACAGTGGTGCTCCCGATCGGGGTGCGGGGCACCCCAGCCTCGGCAGATAACGTCTCCGGGGTTGGGGCAAACGTCCGCGCGATGGCCGGGCTGGCCGCAGGCGTAACATATATCGATCTGCCTGGGGTACAGCGTACATTGCAGCAGGACCGACCCGTATCGCAGGAAAATTGGGCACGTGGTGGCCATCGAAGGCCACGATTACTTCGGTGGTATTGCCGATGCGCTTGGCGGCCAGGGCTAGGGGATTTCTGTCGTTGACAATCTTTGCATCGATGTCCACCGAACCGTCTTGCACGGGGATCCCCCGGATGGCGCCTTTACACGTACAGCGGTGAGCACTGTTAGGGTGAACACGCGAGCGCGTAGCCGACGGCACTATCAGCGCCGCGTAACAGCCATCGTTGGAAACATTGCACATGCGCAGCATGTGCTTTGCGAAACACTCTTTCCACCGCGCGCATCACGTCATCGATACGCTTGTTCGTCGTCTGCTAGCCGCATTTTTTGTTCGCTGAGCTGATACCTTCTGCATTTCAAGGTCCATCTGGATTGAAGATTGGCGCGTGAAGGAAAAAAGTGAGTGTAAGAGGGATAATTATTAAACTTTTTATTCAAGAAAATTGCACTTTTGCAATTCAAGTTAAACAAGACCATGAGAACAAATATAAAAACATGAGCAAATCTAATAGCGAGTCGTGTGACCACTTACAGCAACGACTGCAGCTATTCTGGACGGTAACGAGTCGTAAAGTGATCGAACATATTCCCGATCGGCTTTCAGCCTTTCCCACTCGTTGCTGACTTGCGCCCACAACTGGTCCGAAGTCGCGGAATAAAGGGGCTTCCTTGCCAAAGAAGCTTTCAGACGGCCCCACACATTTTCTATCACATTCAGGTCCGCTCCTTTCGGAGGCCATTCCAG
Source organism: Dermacentor silvarum (assembly GCF_013339745.2). Classification (NCBI taxonomy): domain Eukaryota; kingdom Metazoa; phylum Arthropoda; class Arachnida; order Ixodida; family Ixodidae; genus Dermacentor; species Dermacentor silvarum. The sequence continues at coordinate 35,031,701 of NC_051155.1, read as the reverse complement.
TAGCTGCATGTGCTGCTCCGCCTGGAACTCCTTGACAGCCCGCGCCGTGTGTATCGGTGACCGGTCCTGTTGGAACAGGTAATCACCGTCTGGGAATAAACTGCTCGCATATGGCAACAGCACATTGTTCAAAATGTTGCAGTATTGTTCCGACGATAAGTGTCCACGTATACGTTGCAGGGGCCCTAAACCATATCTTGAAACAGCACCCCACACGTTAACACTCGATCTCCCACTGGCAGAAACACCTTGCACGTTGTCCGGGTCGCTCCTGCGTGGCATTGTGACGTTAACTAAAACAATTGCTTTTCAAAGCAGGATGTTTGCCTCACCGTGTGCCTGGTAGTCTCCAAACACGCAATCTTTGGTCTTGTCGCGTCGAAAACGTCGACTCATCCGAAAAGATGACGCGACCCCACTCTTCTGATGTCCATGCTTCGTGCAGCTCAGCGAACTGCCGTCGTGCGTCCTTGTTTGCCGCCGTTAGTAGTGGCTTCTGCGCTGCGACGCGACTGCGAAGGCCCGCAGTACGCAGGCGACGTCGAACAGTGGTGTCCGAAACGTCCAAATCCAAGTCCTCGCGTATTGCTGGGGCTGGCAAGAAAGGGTTACGAACAGCAGCTGCAACTATGAGGGCGTCTTCATCGTCTGTGGTAGCTTTAGGGCGGGGCGCGCGGGGTGCATCCTGAATGCGACCTTCATACTTGTAGGCTTGAATTATCCTGTTCACAGTCTTCAGGGGCCTATTAACTAAAGCGCCAATATACCGCTGGGAATAACCTTTCAGGGAAAGATCGACAATTGAACGCCGTTCATCATCGGGAACCCTAGCCATAATACGATCTGGCGACAGAATGAACGGCTGCGAAAGATGTTTGGTTGTTTTATATACGGCGTTGCATGCACAACAACTTTGAAGGGAACGAATAGACACGCCCCCATAGATATACAAGTTTTTTTGTCTTGTTCTGTTCAAGCACAGATGTTTAAAGAAATCTTAAAATGCAGGATGCATGGGCTTAGAAAACAAAAATGCGGCTAGCAGACGACGAACAAGTGCATTCATGACGTCATGCGCGCGGTGGAACAATTATTTCGCGGAAGGCGTGATGCGCATGCGCAATGTTTCCAGTGATGACCGTAACGGGGCGCTGACAGTGCCGTCGGCCACGCGCTCGCGTGTTCATCCTAACAGTGCTCACCGCTGTACAGTGCGGTGCCGCTTCATAGGCACTAACTTATAGGTCTTGTCATCAATGCAGATTTGTTTTACGCGTACGTAGCGGTTAGCGTTTTCTCTTTTCGGCGTGATCGCCACTAAGATGTTCTGTTTGCTGTTGGGGCAAAGCGTGTCCGGGTGTTGACGCTTTGCACCATGCTACCGGATGTCTCCGATGAAGAAAATCTCAACGTTGCCACCTATTTGCAGCGTGGCGAAGAAGGTCGACAGCTCGCCCGCCTGCACATCAAAAACCAGCATAGAACCGACAGCCGACACTACAATATTCGACAACGCTACGTCGAGTACCAGCCTGGAGAGCGTGTTTGGGTCTGGACTCCGATACGCCGACGAAGACTTAGCGAGAAACTCTTACATCGCTATTTCGGACCATATTAGATCATCCGACGTATTTCAGCCTGACGGTATTTCGCAATCACAGCGGCGCCGCGCGCGACCTGAAGTCATCTACGTGGTGCGTCTTAAGCCTTTCTACGCCCGCAGACAAAGTTATGTTCTTTGTTGCTTTGTTAATTTTCTCCCTTTCTGTACGCGTGCTTTTGTTTTCGGTTTCGTGTTAGTAGCATCGGGACGATGCTTTTTAAGGGGAGGTATTGACACGTATACATGTTTATCTTTCACCGGTGGCCGCTTTCCACCAGCGAACAAATGTTAAACGTTATCGCTCGGCGCAGGACGTGCCTGTATCGGAAGTTTCTAGAACGTTATCGATGCTTCTTTCCGTTGCCAGTTTTCACCGACGCTTGTGTTATCTGATTGTATGACCGACGCGAGTTGTCTAGAACTTTCTGGAAGATACGCGGGCATCAGGGATTAATCTGGAACCTTCGATGACTCAGGTATAAAAGCCGACGCGTTTTGCCGCTGATCAGATTTTCGACGATTGCCGACTGTGTTCGCCGCTATCGTTGTGCTTTGAGTGTAGCTTCCTTTTGTGCGCACAGGTTCGCCCAATAAACAACCAGTTTCTTCATACACAGTTTTACGACTGTTTACTTCAGCGTCACAGCTACGTGACAATATGGTTCTAGCTAGTTTTTCGGTTCTTTCACTGTGGACTACTTGAAATCGTGGGAAAATGTCTTTAGGTCGGGTGAACAAGTTTATAATCTCATCGGTGCGTCCTCTCTTCTGAGGGAGACGATCAAGAAGCCGAGGGAAAGCGCGTGTTCCCATAGCAATTTGGTGTAGTTCGGCGGCAATGGCAGCCACCCACCACGGAGTCCAACAAGGGACGCTGCAGCACTTAACGTGTAAGGCTGCAGGCGCCAGCCGTACATTGCCACTATAACCTTATATATAAACCCAAGAGAGGGCACCTACACAAGGTTAACCCAAGCCGCCTATAAAAAGTGAGGAAGTAACTGAAGAGAAGAGGGGACAGGAGAGTGAGGACAGAAACATAGAGAAGAAAAAGATCGGAGAGGGGGACAGGAAAAGGTGACCGACGATTTGCCCCGAGTGAGTCAGTCCGGGGGTGCCGTCTATGTAAAGCAGAGGCCAAAGAGGTGTGTTGCCTCCGCCGGGGGGCCCTAAAGGTCCAACACCCGGCATTAGCTCAACCTCCAGGATCCCGCTTTCCCCAGACACGGCTAAGCCGCGCATATTGCGCGTGAGAGGGTCCAACCCCCATGTGCTCAGGTACGTGGTGGCGCAACTCACCAAACGCCAGGTTGCGCAGACGCCCCTGTGGGGGGGTTGCCATTTTTCTGCAGCTTCCCGCACCCTAGACTCCGGGTCCGCTTGTTGTCTGCGTCGCCGTGCTGCAGCAGCTTTGCGAGCCCTCGACTCCGATTGCAGTTGAGCCGCCACTCTCGCGTTTTCATCCATAGCGGGCGTGCCGTTATCAAAAGCGACCGTTATCATCTACGGCTGAACAGAGAAAGAGAAGCGCGCGTGGGGAACGCGGCGCCCCTAGCGGACTCGATCACAATTTTGACATTTTAACATTCACAGAAACCTGGTTTTCTGATGATTGCCCCGATGAGCATTTCCCTGGGTACAATTGTAATACGATATCGCGAAGAAACAGAAGGGGAGGTGGTCTGGCCATTTATGTCACAAACCAACTCCATGTGAAACAAACTCAGAATAATCAAAAATTGATCTTCACTATGAATGTCTAATGATTAAATCCATGGGCACAATTGTTGTCCTTGTTTACAGACCCCCTTCTGGTTGTTTTGCCGAGTTTTTAATTTATATTGAAAGTGTTCTAGAGTACTGTTGTCAGTCTGGACTACCTGCAATCTTTTGTGGTGACTTGAACATCAACTTATTATCAACAACGGGAAATAAGCAAAATCTCTGTGATATGTTCTGTTCTTTTGGATATCAAAATGTGATTAACATACCGACAAGAATTACGGATGCCTCTGAAACCTTGCTAGATCTGTTTTTTACCAACTATCAGTCACGTGAATGCGATGCAGGGGTATTGATAGCTGATTTAAGTGATCATTTGCCCTTTTTTCTTTTTTTCACGCCCTACTTCAACAGACATAACCAAAGCGCACAAAATACATCCGTCACGTGCAGAATAATATCTATGGACAAAATTGAAGTTTTTAAACGCTTAGTAGCAGGTACTACCTGGAACCCTGTAATGGAAATAAAAGACCCCGTGGCTTTATATGGCCTCGTTTTACGTATTATCAAAGACCTTTATGACATTGCATTTCCTATGGTAGCAGTTAGAAAACACCAGAAATCCAGGAAGCCGTGGATAACTTCCGGCCTTTTGAGGAGAATAAAAGAGCATGACAAGCTATTCAGTTTAGTTATCAAAACAAAAATCTTAGATACCTTACCAAATATACAAAATAAGAAATAAATTAGGCTCAGATATAAAGCACGCAAGTGCCGGATATTATGAAAATATGTTTGCTAACGTATCCAATGACTCGAAAAAAGTATGGAAAAGGGTAAATGACCTTATGCTTAAAGAGGACAAATCTGTTCTATTGGAGCTTATGATTTAAGATGAACCATGCTCGGGTGCTCTGCTTACCAGTAAGTTCAATGAGCATTTCCTGAAACTGGCGTTTCGACGACCTGTGTCGACGAAAATAGCAGTTATACTTCGTACGTCACTGACAATGTTGTATCCTTGAGTTGTGTCTCTTGATCGTAGATCCTCGTTGCTTGAAAGAAATATTTCCTTTTACTTTTAGGGTGATTATGTCCTTTTTCTTTTTCCAGTTTGGACAGAAACGTGAGTAGGCTGCGTGGGCACCACTGCAGTTCACACAGTGAGGAGTGCCACTACACTTGGCGGAGGAGTGGCTCTGGACTCCACAACTTGCACAAGTTATTTGACCACGACATCTCTGCGAACCATGGCCGAATCTTTGGCATTGGAAGCACCGTCTAGGGTTAGGGACAAATGGTCGGACAGTTAACTTAATGTATCCTGTTTCGATGGTTTCAGGCAGAACGCTAGATCGAAATATTATGACGAGATGTTTGGTGGGGATTTCTTTGTTGTCCGGTCTGATGATAATACGTTTTACATTGGTAACATTTTGATCTTTCCCTCCTTCCAAGACTTCAGCTTCCGATAATTCTAGGAGGTCTGCTTCTGATACGACTACGCGTGAGCCGTATTCATTGATCAGTGTGGTGATATAGAAATTGGTGTGTTGCCAAACCGTCGCAAGACTTCAGAGTTTTTCATGCTGATGTTTCTGAGGGACCTCAAGAAGGTCTCCGTTAGTCATTTTAATCACTTTGTAACCTGATTCTAAAGCTTCGGTCAAAGATTTGGCAACTATGAATGAGGAAATGGATCTGGCCGGTTTTTCAGAGTTCTCACTGTGTACAACATGGTATTTTGAATAGTTATCTTTTGGTCGGTTGAAAGATGGGCAAAGTTTATCGGTGCGTCCCCTCTTTAGAGGATGACAATCAAGTATCCAGGGAAAAGCTGCTGTTCCCCTAGTAGTTTAATTTATTTCGGCAGTAATGGCGGCCACCCTCCACGGAGCCCAAATAGGGGACGATGCAGCGCTTAACGCGTAAGGCTGCAGGCGCCAACCGTACATTGCCAATATAACCTAATATATTATACCAAAGGGAGGGCACATACACAATGTTAACCCAAGCCGCCTATGAAATTTAGAAAGTGGCAGAAGAGATGATAGGATAGTAAATGAAAGGAGACAGGAAAGCTGATGGTTGGAGAGGGGGATAGGAAAAGGTGACCGCCGATTTCCCCTGGGTGGGTCAGCCCAGGGGTACCGTCTATGTGAAGCAGAGGCCGAAGAGGTGTGTTGCCTCTGTCGGGGGGCCTTTAAGGTCCAAACACCCGCAGGATCCCCCTTTCCCCAGACACAGCTAAGCCACGCACGGCTATGCGTGGGAGTTTCCAACCCCCGTGTGCTCAGGTACGTGGTGGCGCAACTCACCAAACGCCTGCTTGCGTAGACGCCCCTGCGGGGTGGGAAAGAAAGCCATCATTCTTCTCACCACACTGATTAGACAGACTCAGTTGCTATACCGTGACATCATCATACATCACTTTATCTTGTTCTAAATGTTTATTGCGCCGTATATTTTGTCAGAAATGACATTTGTTTGAAGAAAACAGTAAATACTTTAGCATTCATGTGTTGCCGCTTGTGTGACATGTTCACTTTAGAGACGCGTTTAACATATTTCTTGCAATCAGTGTGCTAGCTGCATAAGCTGTACTGGGACATCATTTGGTCAACTTACCACGCTCCTCATCACATTATTCTGCCATGCTAAAGCACGGAATGCACGGAAAGCACGGTGTGCTGGTCAGACGCCTCAATATCGCGAGCGATGGCAGAATGACTTGACAGGGTCTGGTCACACATGGTGAAGAGCAGCTGAGCAGAATCATGTCCTGATTCTAATCAGTGTTGCCAGTTTGGGCTATATATAGCCACATTGGGCTACGGGAAAATATTTTTGGCGTCGACTTGGATGAGTTGGCTATGTGGCTATATTTGGGCTATTGAAAATCTGCGACTTGGCTGTCTTTGGGCTATAAGTGGCGCCCTTATCCACGCTCCAGAGGTGGCTATGATCGGGTAGAAGCAGATCTCGAAGGCTGTGTTTTAGCTGGCTGTGGCGGCCGCGTCGCAGTGCGTGTGTGCGTGGGCGAAATAACCCCCTGCCTTTCCTTTCCACTCTGCGCCATTGTCTGAGCCGGTGGCTTTGATCTTTGATGCACTTAAACTTACACCCTGCTTGAACGTCAGGCTCCCTACCCCCGGGCATCGGGATGAACCTGGGAGTAGTGGGTTTCTCACACTAAACTGTACTAACATGGCTATGGTAAGGAAGGGAGAGCAATAACATAGGGTCAGGGCCGTCGGGCGGACGTGGCGCCAACATGAAAGAAGGGAAGCACGGGTGGATGACACGCCCCAGTGTGTTCATGGCCATGTCTTCATTGTGGGTGAAGTATCGTGCCAGGCACAGCTTTCGACCTACTCCAGATATCTCGCGCGAAGCTTTACTGCCATTTTCCTTTTCCTGCTAGATGAATTTTTCTCCGGGCTTACATTAGAGATTCATTTCGATAGGTTGGACGTAAAATTGGATCCTCCTTAGAGAGCAGAATCCAAACATGGGGAAATGGACCAAGTATGCGAGAACGTATGAAAAAGAATGGAAGCAAGACACGGAGCCAAAAGTGGGTTCTGGTGCTTTTACTTGTAGATGGTTTGCCTGTAACGTCACGGATGCAGATAGTCAATCTGTTAATATCAAAACATATTTGCCACGAAGACATCAGTGCACCACGTCACATGAGCTGGCTCGAAGACGCAGGTTTGATTCCATGCCATGGCGACCGCATTTAGATCAACGCGAAATGCAGGAACACCCGTGTACTTAGGTGTACGTTAAAGAACCCGAGGTGGCCGAAATTGATCCCGAGTCCCCCACTGCGTCGTGCCTCCCAGTCATATCGGGGTTTTGGCACGTAATACCCCTGCAATTATTAGAGTTTTAGAATAGCGGCCTCAGACGTATTGGGGCCCTAAAGAAATAGCGTCGAAGCCACTGCGCGTGCGCAAGACGGGAACTGTGTTTGGATTTAGCGTAGGGCACGCTATTTCATCGATTTAGTGGGAGCCCCAAAAGCTGCCCCAAAAGCTTTTGTCAACAAATGTGGCGGCGCCCATCGAAGCGACGGCCCTCAACTAACACAAAACTGGGTTTGATTCGTGGTAATGCGTGAAGTTCGTACGCTATAAAAAGTGATTGCGGTTATCGATTTCTCTCAACTAACATGTGTTATGAAAATGGATTCATTATACGCCACTGATTCTGCATTCAATTGTCGATTTCATGGCTCGTAGGCCTATCACGGATTGACTTGGCTGGGTGAAGGTGCGTAAAGTTGGTTCCTCAAAACTAAGCGCAACAAGTTGCATGCTGCTAATAGAATAAGGTCTAAAGTGTAATTAAAGGCGAAAACACGAAAGTCTAAATTACTTTTCTTATCATAAAATCGTCTATTTTATTTTATATTTATAACAGCTTTTCTTTGACGCCGTAATGACGCTGCAAACGCAACACGCTAACGCAAACGCCTATTCTAAGAACCCTTCACACCTGCATGCCCCAACGCTAACACCCGCAAAACTCTTTGGGGCCACAAACTTTAGGGGTCCTATTCTAAAACTTTATTAGCCATCAACATGGTTTGCTTTTTCAGAGTAACTGATTTTCACAGCATTACCACTGTTACCAATTTGTTGTTTACCATTGCTCTTTGTGCGCCATGGCGGCTTTTACCATTTCGAGCGAGTTAGTTCGGGACGCGCTCGTCGCCGAAAACAACTGCGCGCTTCTTCCACTAGTGTGCCAGTTTGCGCAATAATCTTTTAACGCTCCGCTTACACCGATTCAGACAGTGAGTGGCATCTGTTGCCTGTCCCTTTTCGTAACGCATGTTCTTTGCGTGCTAGAGACCTAAGATGGCGGCCAGGTTGATGTAAAGTGACACTATATAGGTAGTGTGTGTCCCAGCTAATCCGGCCCAAGCTAATTGAAAAACAAAAACGAGAAAACAAGATAGAACGATGCGACAAATAACGCGAGATATCACAGAGCGAAATGCTTGTTTAACTCATCAAAAAAGAAGCCATGAGCACGTCGCCTTCGCTGATCGTTGGACAGCTGAATTTCTACGCCGTAGCAGAGAAAATGTTTAGCGTCATCGATCTCTCACGTTATTTTGTGTTCACGACCGCTAAAAAGCAGAGTTCGTAGTTCATATTACTGTAAAACACTAAAAATAATAACTTAGTACTGTCTGTAATAAAATAAAAGCACTCAATTTGCCCTCTGCAGCAATTCGCTGGAACTTAAGAGCTTCCGGGGCCAACCAAAAAGTGTTATGTGCAAGGGTAATTTCGCTGTTGTTGATGTAAAGGGCCGACCGTAACGGCGGCTCGGACAGTTTGTTACGACGGGTTGTGCAAAAAAAAAAATATTGCCGTAGTCGAATGTGAAAATGTGCGCACAAATAAAATTGCAAATAAAAATGGCTATATTTGGGTACGAAATATTTTGCATTTTTTTTTCTGTTTGCTACATTTGGGCTACAACTTCTCAAGCTTTTGGCTACGCCGCTTCGTCGGACCTGGCAACACTGATTCTAATGCATGATGGAAAACAGGAAGATGGCAATGGGTAATAATAATAATAATAATAATAATAATCATAATAATAATAATAAATAGTATGATAGATTATTTTGCGCATAATAGGTAATCTAAAATAGGAAAAGAACAATATATTTATTCACTTCTTCCTTTTCCTTACTAAAAACCACAAATGAAGCTGTCATACTGGAATAATAGCGAAATCCTTATCTAATCAGATTGCGCGCGTGAAGGGTACACTGGCATACTACATTCTCGATTACACGTGAGCGCCAGCAGGTGCGTTGCAATGAAAATGATTCGATTCCGATTAACCGATGCCTTCACCCGTTGATGAGATTTCGACAACGGACTACTTTGCATGCAGCTATCGTTGTGCTTTGGGCGTTGCTTCCAAAAATGTCGCGGTTTCGCCCGAAAGGCGAAGCATCAATTGCGATAGCATATTAGTAGAGAGCTGTTCGGAGTAGGGATAGTAGTTTTATCTGCTGCATAAACTTGGGCACATTCGCTTACTAACTTAATTAACAAGCGTGGTGTCAGCACGCACAAGCCAAACGTAAATAGATCACACTCAATGACGCAGACATCCACTGTCAAAACGCTGGCAGCAAGCGCAGCCGCCGCAGCAAGCGAAGGTTCGTGCGGTCTATCACTTCAACGGAGACTGAGCGGCGAATGCACAACGCATACAAAGGTCAGAGCCATGTGAAGATCGCTTTTAAGAGACGGTGCGGGCGACCACCGCAGCCGCGCAAAGTACAAGCACAGTTGTTGGCAGAGTAGAAGCTGCCCCCCCCCCTTCCTCCCCGCGCTGCCTTCCCGCTTTCTTGCTTTCGCGTGGCAGATTAGTGGCCAGTTTCCCTTGCGCCCGATTGCAAAATACGCATTTGGTGCCGCAGCACAGCGTCGCCCCGCCCCCTCCCTCCCTCCCATACCCCCACGGCCTTTCGCGCGACGGAAGTCGCGTTTGCTTTCCGCCGTGTGATCGCTCTCCGTGATAGCCCGCGTCCCCCGCGCGCTTTCACTCGCGCATACGGCACGAGGCGATATACAGAACCTCACCGCGACGGCGACGCCGACTGCAGTAATACGCTTGAAATTTCCATATAATTGCTTTAAAATGACATAGATTCGTGACTCGCACTTTTGGAACTGTCTTGTTCTTCACCATCACTACAACGTGATAGCGGTGATAGTATGGGCATCCTCAATTTTCGCTGAGTGAATAATGGGAAATGGACTGGAACTTTTGCTGCTTGTGCTTTTACTTTTAATAATATAGTTTACTATTCACAACTGATCTTTTTTCATCTAAGATTTGTAAAAGAAATCAACGTTGATGTTAACATGAGATCTTACAAAAAATGTGATTATTATTCCCTTTCACATGATGGGGCGGCAAAACGCCGGAAGCGTTCTCTACCTGAGGTTGGTGGCGCCGATGCTCTGTTCAAGCGCGAGCTTCGCGAGCTCTCAGCTCTGGGTCCGCTTGTCGGCGTTGCCGTACTGCTGCAGCTTTGCGAGCCCTCAGGTCCGGGTCCGTATGCTGGCGTTGCCGTGCTGCTGCAGCTTCGCGAGCCCTCAGCTCCGGGTCCGTTGCCGGCGTTGTCGTATTGATGATGATGATGATGATGATATATGTTGTTTTGTGGCGCAAGGGCCAGCTATGGCCAAAGAGCGCCAAGACGTGGTCTACTGAGCGAGCAATGGTATAATCAATGACAGAGGGTAGGTGTAGGGTGGCTGTAAAGGGGCCTAAAATCCTGCGCACTAAAGGTGCATAAAATACAAAATTAATAAGATCATGACAATGACGTGATAGGGGCGCAATGAATATAACATAGCATAAAAAAGCTGTGAGCGATACAAGGCACTACTGCCTCACAGAGACACTTTGAAGCAAGAGCCTGGAGGAGAGTGCATTTCAAAATGCTGTCGCAGCAGCGTCCTCTGAAAGAGCACCCTGCTACAAATCTCTCGGGCGAAGAACTTTCAAAATGTGGATGTCTTTAACAAGGCTATAACTGAAGCGTGCTGAAATACCGGGTCATTATGTAAAAACATCGCTGGGTGAAGGGGTATGTTCTCTCTAAAGGCTTGAACAAAGTGCTTTTTTTCTTTTAGGTTCTATTTGTGGACACTTTACTAGGGCGTAAAGTACAGTTAGTGCCTCCCCACATCTAGTACAGGTCGGGGGTTCGCCTCCAGACAACAGGTAATTATGCGTACTGTAAGTGTATCCTATTCTGTAGGCTCAGAATAGGACATCATTTCTTCTAGATTTCGTAGTCGATGGCCAGTTCTCTAAGCGAGGCTTAATTAAATTAAGTTTGTTATGAGTCTGGGCGTCCCACAAACTTTCCGGTGGACTCGAACTATCTTCCGTAGGTATGGCTTCATATCCGGAACAGGGGCGAGAATAGATGTGTTGCCAGCTTTTGCCTCGATGGATGTGGCAAGCTGGTCTGCCAGTACATTTCCCTCAATGTCTCGGTGTCCTGGCACCCAGCACAACACAACATGCTGCCCGGACCAATAAATATTATATACGAGTGAATAAAGTGTTACTATTACAGGATTTTTGTGCCTTTTAATAGATTTTAAAGCTTTTACTACGCTCAGCGAGTCTGTGTAGATGATTGCTTTTGTTATTTTTGATTCTTTGATGTGTTTAAGAGCCGACAGTATTGCATAAGCCTCTGCTGTGAAAATGCTCGTTTGGGGGTGCAGGGCATCGGTATCTGAAAATGATGGGCCAACCACGGCATAAGAGACGCCAGCATGAGACTTTGATGCATCGGTATAAAATTCCGGACAGGAATATTTATACTGCAGTTCAAGGAAGTGCATACCAATATGTGTAACCGGGGCGTGCTTCGTAACATGTAAAAAAAAATGTGGTTGATCCCTCTTATATAGGAATCGGTATAGAACACGAAAGTGAAACGTGTCTTCACAGAAGTAGTGTAATGTTTATTGCACATTGATATATAATGTCTATTGGTGTTTTGTGGCTAAAGCGCCCTTAGGCGTTGATGCACCCACGCTGACGCCTGGTGGCACGTCTCCTCCATCACGACTACCAACGTCGATGACCATGAGCAACCGTCGTGCATATGGAAGCTGCACTACGCTGCACACGCTAGCACAACGCGAAAGACGAAGCACGTAACTGACACACTAATACAACGCGCAAGACAAAGCACGTAACTGAATCGTCACCGAGTCAAATCAGCGCGTACAGCGCGTCGTAATTGCAGCCTCCGCGATCAACTTCAGAAACATTTTCAGAGCTAATTGCGGAGGCCACGCTCCGTTGTGCTGAGTACGGTGAACGCCACTACCAACGCCACCTAGGTGGCGTTGGTAGTGCTTCTTGATGCCAGCGTCCCTTCGAATGCTGGCATCGAGGCGTCGTAGTGGTGAGACCACCGAAGCGTTCACTGTCGGTGCGCGTTAGTGTCATAATGCAGTACTTCTCTTTTCTGCTCGCAGGCGGCGGCACCGCCCCGAACAAGAGCGCGGGTACACGGAGGAGTGTTAGATATATAAGGCGCGTCTGTGTAGCTCTCTGCAAATGCGTTTGTGGCGCAATGGGTTAAACGCTCGGCGATCTATCGTCGCGGACCGAGAGGTCGTGGGTTCGATTCCCAAATTTTGCATGTTTGTGGAACTTTTTCTTCTGGTTTCTTTCTTTGTATTATGTTCTATGACGTATTTCCGTGACGGAAATACGTCAGTGAAGTCTTGGTGGACCCCGGCATAAAACACTTTCGTGTTAAAAAGACAAATCACAGTCTACAATCTGCCACTGCCACGGTGAGACCTGCAGAGTGGGTGTCATTAGACGATGTTAAAGGACTGGGACATCCATTTCCTCATCCAGACTTCTCACACGCAACGAGAAAGGCTGTCTTACTGCAGGCCGGTTATGAAACAGGTGGGAGCTGGACAAATTACTTACGGGGGAATATGTGGGATGTTAACTGTCAGCGTTCACTCTGAGGAAATACATGAAAGCTGTGTAGGTCCTCTGCAATTGGAGTGACCACTCATTGGATTCCACGTAAAGGCTTTCTACAGGGCTTGTCCTAAAGGCACCTGTAGAGAGGCGAATACCTAGATGGTGGACGGAGTCCAGCATCTTCAATGCGGTTGGCGTGGCTGACTGATAAATTATGGCCCCGTAATCTAAGCGTGTTCGTATGAGGTGTTTATATAAATTTAACAGACACTTTTTGTGACTACCCCATGTAGTGCGTGACAACACATTTAAAATATTCATTGTTTTCATGCACTTGTTTTTTAGATGTTTTAGGTGTGCTATGAATGTTAGCTTTGTGTCAAGAATTATGCCTAAGAATTTATGTTCCGTTTTTGCAGGGAGATGCTGTCCTTGCAGGTCAATGTCGGGGTGCAGTGCTCTCTTTCTAGAAAGAAGGACGCAGGTGCTCTTTTGTGGATTTAGGCAAAACCCATTCTCGTCTGCCCATTTAGCCACCTTGTTCAGACCAAGCTGAACTTGCCGCTCACAGATTGTAAGGTTGCACGATTGAAATCCAATCTGTACATCATCGACGTACGTTGAATAAAACAAGTTGCGTGATATACTTAGACGCAAGGAGTTCATTTTTATAATGAAGAGAGTGCAACTGAGCGCACCACCCTGTGGCACTCCGGTTTCCTGCACAAAAGGTCGTGATAATGCATTGCCAACTCGAACCCGGAATGTGCGATTCAGTCGATAACTTTCAATCACATTTAACATACTACCACGTATACCAAAGTGGGAGAGGTCTCTCAGTATTCCGAACCACCACGTGGTGTCGTATGCTTTTTCCATATCGAGGAAAACAGAAAGGAAGGATTGCTTGTGGACAAGAGCCTCTCGAATATGAGCCTCTATGCGTATCAGATGGTCAGTGGTGGATCGGCCATCGCGAAACCCACATTGGTATGGGTCAAGCAGCTTATTTCATTCTAGGAAATGTATCAGACGGCGGTTTATCCTCTTCTCGAAGACTTTGCAGATGCAGCTTTTTAGAGCTAGGGGCCGATAACTCGATACGGATGATGGATCCTTGCCTTGCTTCAGGATAGGGATCACTATGGCCTTTTTCCAGCAGAGGGGATCTCGCCGGAGGTCCATATAGACAGACACAGAGAAGAGTTTGCTTCGTTTCAGAGGGCAGGTTCTTCAACATTTCATATATATGGCGTTACCCGCTTCTGTATGTGGGCCTACTACGAGAAAAACACGTCAAAGTCCCGAATATTTGCTCGCACCAATTTTCACTAGAACAAACGCCTACAAGTATGGTTTTTCCCCCGAACAGGTGAGCGAGTGGAATTCACTTCCCATTGGTGTATTTGAGTCAGATGATTTCATGGCTGCATTGGAAAAGCATTTTTGTGAATTTTATTGATGTCGTAGTGTGATCCCCGCTTCTTTTTATGCATAATGTTCATTTTATGCTACGTTATTTACACCTGTCAGTATTTTCTTTTTGCTTGCTGTAATGCAACATAATTTACGCCGGTCTGTATTTTCTTTTTGCTTGCTGTAATGCCCCTCTTCCCTGGGCCAAAGTATTGGCCTGCAGTATTACTAAATAAAATAAAAATATAGTATGCGGTCAGAGCCTGGGGCAGATTAGGTGCAGCAGGCGAGTGATGCATGCAGTTCTGCTAGAGAGAAAGGCAAGTTGTATGGCTCGTTCCCGGTGCTCTTTCGGTCTAGTTTTTTGTTTTTCTATTGCTGATTTGTATCTTTTAAACGCTGGAGAATAGTGCGACGAACTGGACACATGTTCAAAATGTGCACCCAGATGGCTCGCTTGGTCCTCCAGGTTGTCTCGCTGCGTGTGTACCAGGAGAGGTGGATGTGTTTGTCGTCCTCTTAGTCTATTGACCCTGTTCCAAACCTTGGCCTCATCCGTGTATGAATTGATACTTGATAAGAATTTTTGCCAGCTGTCTCTCCTGGCTTGTCTGCGCGTTCTCCTACCTTGGGACTTAATTTTATTGAACTTTACAAGGTTTCAGCAGTATAAGAATCACGAAGCTGCCTCCATGCTTTGTTCTGCTGCCTACGTGCGTTCCGGCATTGTTCATTCCACCACGGAACACGGGGTTTGCTGGAAGTCCACTTGTTTTGGGAATGCACTTAGATGCTGCATCAATCAGGAACTTAGTAAAATACTCGACGGCACCATCAACTCCGAGCAAAGACATGTCAGCCCACGAGATCGTACTGGTAAGTGTTTGGAATTTCTCCGAGTTCACTGCATCGACCTTCCACCGGGGGGGGGGGGGGGGGGGGGCATGTGGTGGAGATACGTGTTTTCTTTGTGGCCTCAGCAGTATAGGCAAATGGTTGCTCCCATAAGGGTTTTTATAACTTCTCATTCAAGTTCTGGTAGTATGGATGGAGAACCTATGCTGAGATCGATAGAGGAAAAGGTTTTGTTTGTGAGACAATAATAGGTGGCTTCTTTTTTGTTTAGCAGACACGCACCGGATGAGAAAAGAAAGTCCTCAATTAGACGGCCTCGTGCATTTATGCGAGAGTCGCCCCACAGACCGCTGTGCGCATTGAAATCGCCAAGAACAAGATAAGGTTCCGGCAATTCGTCTATAAATGACTGAAATTCATGTTTGTGTAGTTGGTAATGGGGGGGGGGGGGTATGTAAAGCGAGGAAATGGTGATGGGACTGTTTAGGAGAACAAGTCAAACTGCCACTGCTTCGAGGGGCGTTTGTAGCTGCAAACGTTGACATGCTATGCTTTTGTGAATTACAATGGCAACACCGCCTGATGATGCGAGAGCATCATCACGATCTTAACGAAACGTAACATACTGTCGGAGAAAGTTTGTATGTGTCAATTTTAAATGAGTTTCTTGTACACACAGCACTTTTGGATTGTGTTCGTGGAGAAGTTCGTGCACATCATCGAGGTTCCTAAGAAGGCCTCTGATGTTCCATTGTATGATTTGTGTATCCATACTGAAATTAAATAGGTGCTGTGTGTACTAAAAAAAGGAAGTGTTGCCTTAGATTACAGAGCCCTTTCCAGACCCTGTTACGCGGGGATTTGTCCTTTCTGAAGCGTTCGAGGGAACCTCGCCGCTCCTTAGGCGCTTGGTGCGCCGCTGGGATGCAACACTACATTTGCTAGTAGGTACAGCGTTTGACCGCTGGCGCCACGCTGCGCCGCTCGCGCGTACCGCGTTTCTAGGTGGTTTCTTTCGCCGAGTGGCGCTCGAACGCATTCATATGGTTCGCATGAATGCAACGCTTCCAAGCGTGGCTGTATGGCTGAGTAGCAACATTCCAAATAAGGCGCACGGTAATGGGGAACAGGAAACAATGTGTCTATCAGTGCAGCAGAAATTTCTTTACGGGATGCAGTGAAAATATAATCCAAGCTAAAGCGACTCTTAAGAAAGCGAAAGCCTTCAACAACCTCTTTCAAGAAGCCCCAAGGAGCAGGTGGTGCATCTCTGACAGATGACGACACGACTATTTCTGGGAGGTAATTCATTAATCGAAGTTGTAACATCTCTTTTAGAAAAGGACTGTTTACATCACCAAAGAAGAATAACCGGGAGACAAGTTGCCTAACAAAAACGTGAACTAGGCCAAGACCACCACTCTCAAGAGGAAGAAAAAGGTTATCACGCCGCATGGCCTCAACACGTGAGCTCCATATATAGGTAGCAAACACACGATGGAAAGCTTGCAACCTAAGCCGTGAGCAGTGTAATACCTGCAGGACGTACATAAGTCGAGCTGCTAGAACTTAGATGTACTCAAGCGTGTCCGTCGAATGATCATTCCTCCAGGGATCAAAACATTTTTCTTTAACTTACATTCGGCAACCCTTCCTGTCAAAACCTGGTTAGAAAAAAGGGTCTGTTTTGTGCCGTGGTCTACAAATTGCCGTTTGTGTCCACATGCTGAAACGATTGATCACTGTTTTGTCGATTGTAGGGATGCCGTGTTCTTCTGGGACATTCTCCAAAGAACACTTAAAAAAGATTTAGACATCACACCATACACAATTCGTTTCTTACCTTTTAAAGATCCCTGTGACCCACCATATGACATGTTCGTAGTACTTGGTCTACATAGTCTCTGGCGCAGTAGAATGTGTGACAGGCACGCTGAACCACCGCGAAGCACTCGGTCGTTTTTTCGGGAGTCGGCTGCCTACGTTCGTAGTGTGTATGCTGCTCAAGAAACAGCGCCGGACTGGATGACTTTATTGGACGCGTGCACATGCTTGCCTGACTTTTGAATATGTACCTGTAGCGCCTTGGTTCTTGTGTTGCTGAAGATACTGCTCCCTTGCAATAAAGAAAAAAAAAGTGGCTGTATGGCTGAGTGGCTACGGCGCTCGCTTTGGGAACATGCGTACGCTGGTTCGAATCCCGCCCGGGCTAGAGCTTTTTTTATTTTTAATATCACGCTTTTCTTTTTTTTCTCTCTGTTTGCCAGCGTGGTCGTTTGAACCCCGGTGCCACGGCGGCAGCCGTGGTACCGGGCGCCGACGCGAAGCGGCGGTCGTTGGGGTGTTGCGGAGCGCAGCGTAGCAACACCCCAAATAAAAAAATACTGCTCCAGTCAGGTAGACTGCTCCCTCCCTGATAGTGAGATTATATTTGGATCATCAAAACAGTGCTGCATTTATAATACCACCGATCCCAACAGCAGGCTAGTCACCACCAGCCCAGCGTTTTCTCCGTCAACGCCTCCTCCGTTCCAACGGCGGGGGCTAGAAACATGGTACGCGCGAGCGGCGCAGCGCGGCGCCAGCGGTCAAACGCTGTACCTACTAGCAATTGTAAATACGCCGCCGGGATGGGTGTGGTGTCCATTGCTTCTTGTGATGCGCCGGACACGCGCTCTTGCGAGCGAGAAGTTTCGCGGAAAAGTCTCCCCGCGAAGGACGAGGCATTCGCGCCCACCAGCCCTGAGGTAGATGGGGCTGCCTTTGGGCGTGAGCTGCGCCGGCTGTTGCTAGCGCCAGCAGGGGCCGGTGAGGGTGAGGCAGCCTTGACTACACCCACCGTGGTAGCTGCTGGCGGGCCTGCGGGTTTCCTACGCGTAGCGCAGGCTGCCATCGAGGACTGTTGTGGTGCCGGCAACCGTAGGGTAACCGGGCCTGTTTGCTGGTTGGGTGGAGTAGGCTTAGCTGCTTCAACCCTGGGGGCAGGAGCCACAAGCGACAGCTCTCTGTGCGCGGGCTGTGCAGGTAGCAGTAGCCGCTGCGACGCTGCCCCTTGACGCGCCCCATCAGCGTAAGTAGTCATTTGGAATGGTGAGCACCTTTTGCGTGCTTCCCTGAACGATATGTTTTCACGGACGTTCACTGTTATTATTTCGTTTTCTTTTTTTAAGCTTGGACAAGATCGGGAGTACGCTGGGTGGTCACCATTGCAATTAACGCAGTGAGGTGTGGCCTCGCCATTGTCTGAGGCATGACCTTGTAATCCACACTTAGCACAGGTGAGCCGAGCACGGCAGCTCTGCGAGCCATGGCCGAATCTTTGGCATTGGTAGCATCGCCTAGGATTAGGGATATATGGTCTTATGGCTATCTTTGTGTAGCCTGTTTCCATGGTTTGTGGCAATACGCTCAATTCAAAGGTAAGTATCAGATGTTTCGTGGGAATTTCTATGTTGTCCCGTCTCATAACGATGCGCTGCACATTCGTGTCGTTTTGCTCCTTCCCTCCTTCTGACAGTTCGGTTTCAGATAGGTCGATGAGCTCTGCTTCTGATACTACCCCCCGTACTGTGTTCATGGACTGATGCGGTGAAACGGTAACTGGGACATCACCAAAAGTAACAAGTTTGCCGGGTCTATTGTATTGTTCTTTATCACGTAGTTCAAGGGCCTAGCGTAGCCAGGGCCTAGCGTGTTGGTCAAGCTTTTTGCAACTACAAATGGGGATATTGACACGTATACATGTTTATATTTCAACGGTAGCCGCTTTCCACCGGCTAACAAATGTTAAACGTTATCGCTCGGCGCAGGACGCGCCTGTATCGGAAGTTTCTAGAACGTTATCGATGCTTCTTTCTGTTGCCTGTTTTCACCGATGCTTATGTTATCTGATTGTATGACCGACGCGAATTGTCTAGAACTTTCTGGAAGACACGCGGGCATCAGGCATTAATCTGGAACCTTCAATGACTCAGGTATAAAAGCCGACGCGTTTCACCGCTGATCAGATTTTAGACGATCGCCCACTGTGTTCGCCACTATCGTTGTGCTTTGAGTGTAGCTTCCTTTTGTGGGCACAGGTTCGCCTAATAAACAACCAGTTTCGTCATACACAGTTTTACGACTGTTTACTTCAGCGTCACAGCTACGTGACATCTGGTGGAGGTGCGGGTATTGACACGTATACATGTTTATCTTTCACCGGTGGCCGCTTTCCACCGGCTAACAAATGTTAAACGTTATCGCTCGGCGCAGGACGCGACTGTATCGGAAGTTTCTAGAGCGTTATCGATGCTTCTTTCCGTTGCCTGTTTTCACCGACGCTTAAGTTATCTGATTGTATAACCGACGAAAATGTCCGCCCACTCCGTCAGAGCCCCTACCGAGTTTCGGCACGCGAACGCGAGGCCATAAGGCAACAAGTCGACGAAATGCTACGCGACGACATCATCCAGCCGTCCAAGAGTCCGTGGGCGTCCCCCGTTGTGTTAGTGAAGAAGAAGGATGGAACCCTACGTTTCTGCGTCGATTATCGTCGCCTCAACAACATCACGAAGAAGGACGTTTACCCTCTCCCACAGGTTGACGACGCCTTGGATCGACTCTACAACGCAAAGTATTTTTCGTCGATGGACCTCAAAACCGGCTACTGGCAAATCGAAGTAGACGAGAGGGACCTGGAGAAGACTGCATTTAGAACACCAGACGGATTGTTCGAGTTCAAGGTCATGCCGTTTGGTCTTTGCTCGGCACCTGCGACTTTCCAACGCGTCATGGATACAGTAGTGGCAGGCTTGAAGTGGCAGACTTGCCTCGTCTATTTGGACGACGTCGTTGTGTTTGCCTCAAGCTTCGAAGAACACTTGCGGCGTGTTGAAACAGTTCTTCAAGCAATCAAAACCTCCGGACTCACGTTAAAGCCAGAAAAGTGCCGCTTCGCATATGAGGAGCTCTTGTTTTTGGGCCACGTCATCAACAAGTCTGGAGTGCGCCCCGGCCCTCAGAAAACTGCGGCCATCTACAACTTTCCTCCGCCCGCTGACAAGAAGGCAGTGCGTAGATTTCTTGGACTGCGCGCCTATTACAGGCGCTTCGTCAAGAATTTTTCACGGATCGCTGAGCCACTGACATATCTCACGAAGGCCGACGTCGAGTTCAAGTGGGAGACGCCACAAGTCGAAGCATTTGAAGAACTGAAGTGACGCCTGCCATCGCCGCCAATACTTGTGCATTTCGACGAAAACGCCGATACCGAAGTCCACACCGACGCAAGCAGTGTAAGACTTGGCGCCGTTCTTGTGCAGAGGACTGACGGACTAGAAAGGGTTGTATGTTACGCAAGCCGGTCGCTATCACAGGTGGAAGAAAATTATTCCACAACAGAAAAGGAGTGCCTCGCCATCATCTGGGCTACATCTAAGTTTCGCCCCTTCCTCTATGGCCGGCCCTTTATAGTTGTGAGCGACCACCACGAATTGTGTTGGCTATCTAACTTGAAGGATCCTTCAAGTCGCCTCGCACGATGGAGTGTGAGACTTCAAGCATTCGACATCACCGTCGTTTACAAGTCCGGGCGAAAGCACTCTGACGCCGACTGCTTGTCTCGCGCCCCCGTCGAACCGCCGCCACAGGACGACCAGGATAACGATACTTCCTTGGGACCCATCAGTGCCAACTAATTCGCCGAACAACAGCGAGCCGACCCGGAACTAAGGAGCCTTGTAGACTACCTGGAAGGCAAGACCGTCATTGTGCCGGAGGTGTTCAGGCGAGGATTGGCGTCGTTTTTCTTACAAAACGACATTCTCCTAAAGAAGAACTTCTCGCCTCTCCGAGCCAACTGCCTCCTCGTGGTACCCTCAGCATTGCGTCCAGAGGTTCTACAAGCTCTCCATGACGACCCAAAGGCTGGACACCTCGGTTTTTCCTGCACGCTCGCGAGAATACAAGAAAAATACTACTGGCCTCGCCTCTCTGCCGACATCGCCCATTACGTAAGGACATGCCGAGACTGTCAGCGACGCAAAACACCGCCGACAAGGCCAGCCGGACTTCTACAGCCGATCGAGCCACATCGCCGACCGTTCCAGCAGATCGGGATGGACTTACTGGGGCCTTTTCCGACGTCGACGGCCGGGAATAACTGGATCATCGTAGCTACGGACTACCTCACCCGCTACGCCGATACAAAATCCTTGCCCAAAGGCAGTGCTGCCGAGGTAGCCCGATTCTTCGTTGAGAACATCCTCCTGCGTCACGGTGCCTCAGAAGTCCTCATCACCGACAGAGGTACGGCCTTCACGGCTGAACTAACTCAAGCCATCCTCCGCTACAGCCAGACAAGCTATCGCCGGACCACTGCCTACCTCCCACAGACGAATGGCCTCACCGAGCGCCTAAATAAGACCATCGCCGACCTGCTGGCAATGTAGGTCGATGTCGAACACAAGACGTGGGATGTCATCCTTGCGTACGTGACCTTCGCATACAACACGGCCATGCAAGAAACGACCCACATGGCGCCGTTCAACCTGGTCTACGGAAGGAACCCGGCAACGACGCTTTGCACCATGCTACCGGATGTCTCCGATGAAGAAAATCTCAACGTTGCCACCTATTTGCAGCGTGGCGAAGAAGGTCGACAGCTCACCCGCCTGCACAATCAAAAACCAGCATAGAACCGACAGCCGACACTACAATATTCGACGACGCTACGTCGAGTACCAGCCTGGAGAGCGTGTTTGGGTCTGGACTCCGATACGCCGACGAAGACTTAGCGAGAAACTCTTACATCGCTATTTCGGACCATATTAGATCATCCGACGTATTTCAGCCAGACGGTATTTCGCAATCACAGCGGCGCCGCGTGCTACCTGAAGTCATCTACGTGGTGCGTCTTAAGCCTTTCTACGCCCGCAGACAAAGTTATGTTCTTTGTTGCTTTGTTAATTTTCTCCCTTTCTGTACGCGTGCTTTTGTTTTCGGTTTCGTGTTAGTAGCATCGGGACGATGCTTTTTAAGGGGAGGTATTGACACGTATACATGTTTATCTTTCACCGGTGGCCGCTTTCCACCAGCGAACAAATGTTAAACGTTATCGCTCGGCGCAGGACGTGCCTGTATCGGAAGTTTCTAGAACGTTATCGATGCTTCTTTCCGTTGCCAGTTTTCACCGACGCTTGTGTTATCTGATTGTATGACCGACGCGAATTGTCTAGAACTTTCTGGAAGATACGCGGGCATCAGGGATTAATCTGGAACCTTCGATGACTCAGGTATAAAAGCCGACGCGTTTTGCCGCTGATCAGATTTTCGACGATTGCCGACTGTGTTCGCCGCTATCGTTGTGCTTTGAGTGTAGCTTCCTTTTGTGCGCACAGGTTCGCCCAATAAACAACCAGTTTCTTCATACACAGTTTTACGACTGTTTACTTCAGCGTCACAGCTACGTGACAATATGGTTCTAGCTAGTTTTTCGGTTCTTTCACTGTGGACTACTTGAAATCGTGGGAAAATGTCTTTAGGTAGGGTGAACAAGTTTATAATCTCATCGGTGCGTCCTCTCTTCTGAGGGAGACGAGCAAGAAGCCGAGGGAAAGCGCGTGTTCCCATAGCAATTTGGTGTAGTTCGGCGGCAATGGCAGCCACCCACCACGGAGTCCAACAAGGGACGCTGCAGCACTTAACGTGTAAGGCTGCAGGCGCCAGCCGTACATTGCCACTATAACCTTATATATAAACCCAAGAGAGGGCACCTACACAAGGTTAACCCAAGCCGCCTATAAAAAGTGAGGAAGTAACTGAAGGGAAGAGGGGACAGGAGAGTGAGGACAGAAACATAGCGAAGAAAAAGATCGGAGAGGGGGACAGGAAAAGGCGACCGACGATTTCCCCCGAGTGGGTCAGTCCGGGGGTGCCGTCTATGTGAAGCAGAGGCCAAAGAGGTGTGTTGCCTCCGCCGGGGGGCCCTAAAGGTCCAACACCCGGCATTAGCTCAACCTCCAAGATCCCGCTTTCCCCAGACACGGCTAAGCCGCGCAATTTACGCGTGAGAGGGTCCAACCCCCATGTGCTCAGGTACGTGGTGGCGCAACTCACCAAACGCCAGCTTGCGCAGACGGCCCTGTGGGGGGGTTGCCATTTTTCTGCAGCTTCCCGCACCCTAGACTCCGGGTCCGCTTGTTGTCTGCGTCGCCGTGCTGCAGCAGCTTTGCGAGCCCTCGACTCCGATCGCAGTTGAGCCGCCACTCTCGCGTTTTCATCCATAGCGGGCGTGCCGTTATCAAAAGCGACCGTTATCATCTATGGCTGAACAGAGAAAGAGAAGCGCGCGTGGGGAACGCGGCGCCCCTAGCGGACTCGATCACAATTTTGACATTTTAACATTCACAGAAACCTGGTTTTCTGATGATTGCCCCGATGGGGATTTTCTAGGGTACAATTGTAATACGATATCGCGAAGAAACAGAAGGGGAGGTGGTCTGGCCATTTATGTCACAAACCAACTCCATGTGAAACAAACTCAGAATACTCAAAAATTGATCTTCACTATGAATGTCTAATGATTAAATCCATGGGCACAATTGTTGTCCTTGTGTACAGACCCCCTTCTGGTTGTTTTGCCGAGTTTTTAATTTATATTGAAAGTGTTCTAGAGTACTGTTGTCAGTCTGGACTACCTGCAATCTTTTGTGGTGACTTGAACATCAACTTATTATCAACAACGGGAAATAAGCAAAATCTCTGTGATATGTTCTGTTCTTTTGGATATCAAAATGTGATTAACATATCGACAAGAATTACGGATGCCTCTGAAACCTTGCTAGATCTGTTTTTTACCAACTATCAGTCAAGTGAATGCGATGCAGGGGTATTGATAGCTGATTTAAGTGATCATTTGCCCTTTTTCTTTTTTTCACGCCCTACTTCAACAGACATAACCAAAGCGCACAAAATACATCCGTCACGTGCAGAATAATATCTATGGACAAAATTGAAGTTTTTAAACGCTTAGTAGCAGGTACTACCTGGAACCCTGTAATGGAAATAAAAGACCCCGTGGCTTTATATGGCCTCGTTTTACGTATTATCAAAGACCTTTATGACATTGCATTTCCTATGGTAGCAGTTAGAAAACACCAGAAATCCAGGAAGCCGTGGATAACTTCCGGCCTTTTGAGGAGAATAAAATAGCATGACAAGCTATTCAGTTTAGTTATCAAAACAAAAATCTTAGATACCTTACCAAATATACAAAATAAGAAATAAATTAGGCTCAGATATAAAGCACGCAAGTGCCGCATATTATGAAAATATGTTTGCTAACGTATCCAATGACTCGAAAAAAGTATGGAAAAGGGTAAATGACCTTATGCTTAAAGAGGACAAATCTGTTCTATTGGAGCTTATGATTTAAGATGAACCATGCTCGGGTGCTCTGCTTGCCAGTAAGTTCAATGAGCATTTCCTGAAACTGGCGTTTCGACGACCTGTGTCGACGAAAATAGCAGTTATACTTCGTACGTCACTGACAATGTTGTATCTTCAGTTTTTTTGCTCCCCACAAATGAATCCGAAATATACACACTATTGCAAAAATTCAAAAACTACTGCGCATGCGGCGTAGATGAATTAAAGCCCCAACCTATTAAAGCAGTTGCCCACATTATAAGTCAGCCACTATCGCACATATGTAACACAATTATCACTTCTGGTATTTTCCCTGATGATTTAAAGATCGCAAGTTTATCGGTTATTTTTAAGGGCGGTAATAAAAATTATTTTAATAATTATAGGCCAATCTCATTATTCCCTATATTCTCTAAAGTTTTTGAGCAGGTTATATACATACGACTTTCTAATTATTTACTGCAGGAAAAGGTGATCATAAAACAACAATTTGGTTTCCAAAAGAAGAAATCTACTGAAACGGCTTTACTAGATATTAAAGAAAAAATACTTGACAATTTTGAACATAAATTACTCACCTTAGGGGTCTTTCTCGACTTCAAGAAGGATTTTGATTCAGTTAAGCACCATATCCTGTTACTGAAACTGCCTAAATAAGGAATTAGGGGAATGTTTTTAGAACTAATAAAAAGCTATTTACCTAATCGTCAGCAATATACTGGGATTAATAACACTAAATCCAACATGGGTAAAATCACATGTGGTGTTCCACAGGGGTCAATCGCCCTTTGCTTTTTTGATTTATGTTAACGACATCCCTAACATACCACTTACACCAGACATAGTCCTATACGCTGATGACACCAATGTATTCTTCTCTGGTAACGCGCTCAATATTCTTGAACAACAAGCAAATCTTTGGTTGAGACACGTATCTGACTGGCTAAAAAATAATAGACTAGAACTAAACACTAAAAAAACGAAATATGTTTTATTCCGCCCACGTAATAAGAATATCACAAGAGAAGCTAACATAACTTTTGAGGTGCAAAAAATTGAACGCGTCACAGCACATAAATTTCTTGGGGTACGTTTTCAAGAGCACTTAGACTGGCTCTTGCAAACCAATTACGTACGCTCCAGCATAGCAAGATCTACGGGTATTATTTATAAATTACGACAACTGCTTCCACAATGGTTAAAAAACAACTATATTGCACAATAGTTCACTCACACATCCACTACTGCCTTCTTGTATGGCGGAGTACGACTAAATCAAACACGGGTAAAATTCATGTCTTGCAAAAGAAAGCTATACGACTAATCGAAGGAGTACCACACAGGTTTCATACGGCACCTCTTTTCAAAAAAAACATGAAATGCTAACCATTACAAACGTCATGAAAAAAAAGTTGGCGATAGTCATTTACAATCAAGTAAAATCTAATCCTGCAGGTTTTTTTCAGAGGCATCTTGCGAAAAACCACTGCCACAACCTACGTCATCAGATTTATACGAAAGAAAAACCACGGACAATTTACGGAACTGAGAAACTGAGCTATCAGATTCCGCATTTTTTAAATCAGCACCCTTTTCTAGCTACCCTGATTGAGGAGATCGGTTCATACGGTGTTTTTAAAAGCAAGGTACATTCATATTTATTATCAATACAAACATAAATCTTGTTCACGTTTTATGTTGTCAAAAGTATTTGCTGTTTTTCTTTCACTTTGTGTCATTTGGAAGTCGTTAAAACAATTCATTCGATGTCATATTTTGGTTTCACTTGTATACATTCTTGTGCCTTAAATGTGCAAATAATCTTTTACGTACAAAAGCGTTATTGTACTGAGCTGTTTCTGTCGTATGAGCATTTTTTTTCTGCACTGTATTAGCTCTCGCCAAATTGTAACACTGTGCAGTGTGCCTTTTTGGGGGTGAATTTGGGTTCTCGGGGGGCGGGCGCCCTGTCAGGCTTTTTTTGCCTTTTCGCCGGTCCCCTAGGCAACTGTATATGTGTGTATATATGCATATATGTATGTATATATATTTTTTATTAGTTGCCTGAAATAAACTTTAAACATGCAAACTATAGCTACGGACGACGGGTGACGAGGGAGGGACAAGGCTCGGCCTAAGGTGCTTCGCCCCTAAAATATCCATGGAATATTTAAAAGTCAATACACTCCAAAACGATTCACTTGAGCTCCTCATTTGCACGTACCGTATACCATAGCGCTGAGGTACTTCTTGTATAAGCTAGGATATTCCAGTGTAAATGCAGAAGTGCAAGGCCGCCGTGTGCAACACGCGTTTAAGCTCATAAACTTGATTTGCGTCAAGAAAATGTGTCCAAGCGTTCGCATGTTCCTTCTGCACAATCGACATTGCGGCGGTATTTTTTAACTGCACTAAGCTTTACAAATAGACTAATATATATTTTGATGACACCATTGTTATCATTCGAGTATCCAGATTGGCAACCTCTAGATACGGAGTAAGTTGAGAAGTCTTGTCTGTAATTAACGAAGCTAGGTTAACTTTATAATTGTGACGTAGCGATAACGCTGTGCAAAGCCATGCACACGCCCAAGTACAGCAACATACGCCCCCTTGCTCGGGGCTATATAATCTGTGGCTTTCTGGAATAAACGTTCTTTCCGACACCCGCACCCGTCTCGAGCGTGCTACATGGTGGCAGCGGCAGCGGTAGTCATGAGCGGCATCAGCGAGGCAAGCGGATAGCAGGCCATCCCGGACCGTTTCCAGCTTCAAAGAACTGCCAACATGCCAGAAATGGAACCAGCGCCTTCCCGCCAGCAAAGTGCCCCGGTCACCACGCTACTGCCGCACCCAAGGTCCTTGGACACCAGAGGCGACGTTTGGTATAGCTGGAGAACATGGAGGCAAGAATTCGACCTCTACGCCACGGCTACCTACCTCACTCAACAGCCAAAAGGGGTACAAGCTGCTACTTTTCTTATGGTCATAGGAGAGAACGCGCGCAGGACCTACAACACTTTTGTCTTCATTGAAGGACAAGATAAATCAGACATTGAAGTCCTTAAACAGAAATTCGAGCCCTTCTACAAACCATCGTTGAACCTAGCTTATCATGAATTCCGTTTCGGCTCGCGTGACAAGAAGGAAGGAGAAAGCTTTAACGAATGGCTAACCGAGCTACAAATATTGGCGAAGAGTTGCGAGTTCGCTGAAATGGAAGAGCGCATGCTGAGGAGCAGAATTATTCTTGGCATAAAGGATAAAAAGCTGCAAGAAAAGCTCATTTCAGATAATCCTTCTTTTGCCAAGAATGTAGAAATCTGCCGCGCTCGCGAACTAGGGAAAGAACTGTGCGAGCAAATACAAACAGGCAACAAAAGGCATGAGGAAATTTGCGCTGTTGCCGAACTTCGACGCTGTGGAAAGTGTGGCAGAAATCATGAGGCTAGTAATTGCCCAGCTAAAGGACGCACCTGTAAGAAGTGTGGCAAGCGAAATCACTTCGCTATAGCCTGCCGAACTAAAAGTGAAAAGCCCCGCAAAGCCAAACAGCACGTCGCAGCGGTAGGCGCCCAAGAGGAAAGCTTTTGGATTGGAGCTTTATCTAGGAGCGACAAGAAAGACGAGCTCTGGTCAGCAACTGTAAAGATAGAAGGAACTCCCGTCCTTTGTAAGCTGGACACAGGCGCGAATTGCTCGGTGATGGCACGAAGCAAGCTCCAACAGATAACAAAAAAGGAAGACGAGCGCTGTGACGTCATCCTAAACATCTTTTTTGGTCATCAAAAGGCAGCTACAGGGCACGTCCGCCTTCGCGTTAGCGGACCTGATGCATCATTTGAAACCGACTTTTTTGTTGTCGAAGAGGACGTTCCATTAACATTAAGCGGATCAGTCGCCGAGAAACTGGGTCTTCTACTCAGGCTAGCCTCAGTGGAACAGCGAAAGCTCTATGAAGCCGCGAAACATTATGCAGATGTTTTCGACGGACTCGGCAGCTTGAAAGGTATCGTCTACCATATGAAGCTTAAACCTGGTTCCCAAGGAGTCGTTAGACCGGCAAGGCGAATTCCACTAGCACTTAAAGACAAGGCTAAGAGGGAACTAGACCGCATGGAAGCCGAGCGGGTGGTACAGAAAGTGACTGAGCCGACAGAATGGTCGAGCTACATGGTCGTGGTGACAAAAAATGACAAAGTGCGCATTTGTCTGGACCCGACTGAAATGAAGAAAGCGCTTCTAAGGGAACACTACCCTATGCCAACCCTAGAAGACATTGCTCTTTCTCTAGCGGGAGCTCAGTATTTCTCAACACCAGACGCTGCTTCGGGCTTCTGGCAGATCAAGCTTCACGAAGAAAGCTCTAAAGTTTGCACAATGAGTACCCCCTTTGGCCGGTACAGATTCCTGCGTATGCCGTTCGGAATAGCGTCGACGCCAGAAATTTTCCAGCGAGCAATGCACAAAGTAATGGAAGGCCTCGAGGGAACTTCCGTTGTGATGGATGATATTCTCGTGTGGGGCAGGTCAAAGGAAGAGCACGCCCGCAACCTTGTCAACGTGCTAAACCGATGCCGAGCGTACAACTTGAAGTTGAACCGCGCAAAATGTCATTTTTTGCAAAAATCTGTCAAGTACCTTGGTCATGTTCTGACGCCTGAGGGACTCAGCCTGGATCAAAAACGGGTCACAGACATACTTCAAGTTCCACCTCCAGGCAACAAGAAGGAACTGCAAATGTTCCTAGGTATGGTCACCTTTGTCTCCCGTTTCATTCCACATATGTCTGAAACCACAGCTCCACTCCGCGAACTTCTGAAGAAGGACGCAGCATGGGTCTGGGAAGACGGACACCAGGCTAGTTTCAAAGCTCTTCATGAAGCTTTAGCAAAAGCACCCGTTCTCGCATACTACCAGAAGAACAAGCCCATCACGCTTTCGGTAGATGCCAGCCAGAACGGGATCGGTGCAGTTATAATGCAAAACGGTCACCCACTAGCATACTCGTCGCGCTCTCTCTTTCGAAAACGCAACAGAGATACGCGCAGATAGAAAAAGAAATGCTGGCGATCGTACATGGTTGTGAAAAGTTTCAGGACTACCTGTTTGGGCAGCCTGAGGTCACAGTGGAGTCTGATCACAAACCACTTGATGATCTTTAAGAAACCTTTGTGCCAATGCCCACTTCGACTTCAGCGCATGCGTCTCAATCTGCATAAATATCGCCTAACAGTGAAATATACGCCGGGGAAAGAGCTTTTTATTGCCGACGCATTATCCCGCTTCCCAAGTCCAACAATTTTGAGTGAATACGGCGAGCATTTTCATGTCAATTCAATCGCCCATCTTCCAGTTTCAGACAAACGCCTGAACCAAGTTTTGCAAGAAACTGATAAAGACCCGACGATGCGTCAACTTCGTGAGTACGCAAGCACAAGCTGGCCCGAGAGCAAGGATGACGTCACTCCGGAGTTGCGCAGCTACTGGAACTTTCGTGACGAACTACACACGGAAAATGGCATGGTGCTTCGCAGCAACAGGCTCGTTATCCCTCCAAAGATGTGTGGTGACATTCTTTCTTGTCTGCATGCTGCGCACGTGGGAGGACAAAAAATGAAAGCACGTGCTCGTTTCTGTATTTTTTGGCCCAGCATGAACAGTTACATAGAAGAAACAGCGCGACGCTGTCAATTGTGCGAGCGGCATAAACCTAGAAATGCCAGAATGCCATTGCACAGCCATGATACGCCAAGTTTACCGTGGGAAGTCATTGGTGCAGACCTTCGCTACCATAACGGAAATGAGTACTTGGTCGTTGCCGACTTTTACTCTTTTTTCTTTGAAATCGTGGCTGTTCAGTCTTCATCAGCGAGCAAAGTGATATCTGCCTTCACGAATATCTTTGCTACGCATGGTTTCCCAAGCCGACTCGTCAGAGACAATGGGCCGCCGTTCAGCAGTCAACAGTTTCAAGACTTCATCAGTAAGATTGGGTCAAACCATGTTCGATCAAGTCTGTACCATCCTCGTTCGGATGGCATGGCCCAGCGAGCAGTGCAGGAGGCTAAAAAACTCCTAAAGAAGTATCGCTTTGGCTCTGTTGACTTCTGTGCCGCCTTGTTATAATGGCGGAACTCTCCGCGTGACGAAAGTCCCCTTCGCAGCGGCTCATGGGACGGCTGACCAGGACCCTTCTACCGGTTCCGGCTGCTCACCTGCAGCCTCGGACGGTACAACCAAATTACGCCCAGCAGCGACTGCTAGACATCCGTCAGAAGCAACGGACCTACTACAACAGGGGTACCAAGCCTCTACCGGTGCTACCACTGGGCGCCTGGGTCACTGTGTATAACGTGCCCTCGGGAACCTGGTCGCCCGCTACAATAATCCAAAGAGGGGACAGCCCGCGCTCCTACATACTTAAAGGCGAAGATGGACGACAGTTCCAGCGGACGAGGGAACATCTCAGGCCATCCTACACACCCATCGGGCAAGATGCAGTGGCACCTGTCCCTCCAGTCACCGGGACGCCTGAGTCTCCTGCGCAACAACCGGTCCGAAGAAGCCATCGAACGCGTCGTCCACCAACAAGATACCCTGAGCCAGAACTTTATTAAACTTCGGGCACTGGCTCATAAACAAAAAAAAGGGAGATGTGACGTAGCGATAACGCTGTGCAAAGCCATGCACATGCTCAAGTGCAGCAACATACATATGCTCGGGGCTATATAATCTGCGGCTTTCTGGAATAATCGTTCTTTCCCACACCCGCACCCGTCTCGAGCGTGCGTACAATAATAACCCGCCGCGGTGGCTAAGTCAGCTACTAAGGCGTTGCGCTGCTGAGCGCAAGGTCGCGGGATCAAATCCCGGCTGCGGTGGCCGGGATTCCGCGGCGGCCGGGATGCAGAAATGCCCGTGTGCTTGCGTTGTAGTGCACACTAAAGAAACCCAGCTGGTCAAAATGAATCCGGAGCCCTTCACTACGGTGTGCCTCATAATCAGATTTAATTTTGGCACCCAAACCTCAGAAAGAAGATAACTTTAAAATAATTGATCAAAAGTGGCTAAAGCAAACGAGGAGTTTGCAAAAGCCCGTCCTCGGCCTTATCTAGCTGAGTGAAGCTATTTTTATTAAACATGCTCTTGTAAGAGCTACGTGAGCAAATGTTTCGCATTTAAGCTCTCTGAAAGCATAGCTGACGCGCCGAACCTTTTGTGATGTAATTGTTATCAGTGGCATGGCGCTCCAATGCCACGTACACACTAGCGGCTAAACGCGCGCGGCGCGCCGCCGGCGGCAAGACGCGAAAGCAGCCGCGAAACGGGTTTTTCTTCCCGCGGCATGGATTGCTCCTGGATCGATTTTTTGCGGTTTGCCGCGTGCCGCGGATGAAGGAGACCAATGAGACCGGCCCGTTTCCGTGACGTGCGCGCCGGAAATGGTGCCATGCGGACCCGCCCGACCGCTTGTTTCTCGTTTCGCACTATCATCTGCACGCGTCAGCTACCGTATAGTTCGAGAAGGGGAGAGGAGTCTAGTCTGTCACGTGATTGCCGCAGCGGCGCGCCGCCGGTTCGTGTGGCCGCCCTGCCGCTGCTGCGTTTTGCCGCTGGCGGCGCGCCACGCGCGTTTTGCCTAAATTCCCTATATAAGAAAAGTACCGCCATCCTTTGATAAACGCCGCTTCTCTCTCTCCTGTATCTCCGATTGGACGATGATAGCGCGCGCCCTTTTCACTTCTTTATATTTTCTTTTTTTCCGCCTCAGGGCCATGTTGAAAGTCCTCTGCGCAGCCGCAGTCGCCGGCGGGGGCGGCGGCGCGCGCCCAGCCTGAAAGCTTAAACGTGGACTTTCTAGGTGGGCCACCGTCGACTTGGCTTTCGCAAGCAAAAAGTAAAAAAGCTAGCGCTTTAGGAGAGGAGGCGGCGGAGGAAAGAGTAGATGGCGGTACTTTTCTTATATAGGGACTTTAGTTTTGCCGCTAGTGTGTACGTGCCATAAGTTGGTTGGTTGCGGCCAGCGAGCTTTCATTTTTTTTTTGAAGGCAAGGAGTTTAATCGTCTAAAGTCGATGTAGCAGCGAACGCGTGCTGCCGAAAGCTTACGGGGCCGCAGAAGCTGTACGGCGCAATGATGGTGCAGATTTAGCGCGTCACCGGCACCAAGACATTGCGCTGCCGCCGAAAAAAGAAAGATAGCAAAAGTAAACCGCTAGACAGATGCTCGCGACGCCGTGCACGCCGATGGTGACGGTGCGTGATTTAATTAGCTCGGTACAGGATAACACATTTGCTGCACGGCGTTACTGCAAATTACTGCTTTTCGTGGCTGTGCCATAGCTATGGGAATAAAGGTAGGACACAGAGTGCCTCCATTTCCATCATGCCATTTGTTAACTAGGGTTTAATGGCGCAAACGTGACTAAGGCCATGCTGCGCCAGCCACAAGATATTACAAAATCATGTGATAAGGCAGCAAGAGCTACGTTACCTTATAGTCTATGTAAATAACCGGTTTCGTCTAAAAAGTTGAACAAGTCAGTAAATGGTGCTAGCGGATCATCTACCAATATTGAGGCGGGACGTAAAGGTTATACCGATTGCGTAAAAGCTTCCGTCTCTCTGTTACATTATCTGTACATGTCATAACAATGTGCAGTATGAAATTCGTGGGAGCACGTTTATGCTATGGAAGGTGCACCAAGTTTCGGTCTTCGCGTTCGTTTTTAAATTCAGAGGCCACAGTTCAAAGCCCAAGCATGCGATATTGCATACATATATGACTAACACCGTACTACTTCTTTCTGCAGTTATGCAACTATGTGAAGCTGAAATGCCGCACTTACCTTGACCTTCCTCCTCCGTACGAAGTGCCTTGGCTGGCGGCATGGTGAAGCGGGAAGTCGTTGCTGGCCTCTTCCTGAGAACGGCACTGGTTGCACTTCTGGGTGCAATTTTCTGAACGTAGTTCACGGACCTTGCATAGTCCGATAGGTCCGGCAGTATATTATCTTTTTCAGCACATTGCTCCTCCGTCCCAGACCTGAAACGACAACAGCATGCATTTTACAGCAGGTCCACTGTTTGCTGAAACGTGTCGCTAACGCCATGGCGACACGCAGGCATAACGATACGGAACGTGTTATCAAACGCTGCTGCCCAAGCGAAGGTTTACGAACATAAACAAACACATGCGATCTTATATAGGTGCTATACTACATGATCGCTACGGACAAGGGTTTACGAACATAAACAAACACATGCGATCTTATATAGGTGCTATACTACATGCTCGCTACGGACAAGAAGTCGAAAGAACTCACTTTTTTAAGTTCCTTGTGTCTTGTTGCCTCCAATATCCCATTAGGTGGTCCCCGCAGTCCTTTAGACAGCAAAGTGTCAGCTCGCGTCTAAGCACTCGCTTCATGTTCTCAATCGCGGTCATCAACTGTCATCAACTTCAAATCGTCGCCAAACGGCCTCGTTGATGAAACCTCTCCCCCTGATAAGAGCTCATCTTCAGTGGTGAAACACTTCCGAGGCTTTTTCGCAAGCAAGCGAGCCAGCGCCGCGTCTGAAGTTGGCGCCAACGAGATGCTACTGCTGTTTGTGCGCGTGGTCGCCATTCGCTTCGCAAAAACGCGGATCCGCTGCGCGCACTCCGCCGGGGCACTGATACCAGCGTGCCGAGTGGTCAGATCCGTAAACACGCTGGCCACCCTCCGTACCGCACATGCGCAGTGGCGTCTTTGCTCGGCCGCTGGTGCGTAAATACACTGAGCTATTGACCCTTTTCCCCGCAGGGGCGTCTGCGTCAGCAGGCGTTTGGTGTGTTGCGACACCACGGACCCGAGCACACGAGGGCTGGACCCTCCCGCGTCTAACCGTGCGCGGCTTAGCCGTGTCCGGGGAAAGGGGGATCCTGGGGGTTGAGCCAACGCTGAGTGTTTGGACCTTTAAGGCCCCTCGGCGGAGGCAACACACCCCTTTGGCCTCGGCTTCACGTAGACGGCACCCCCGGACTGACCCACCCGGGGGAAATCGGTAGTTGCCTTTTCCTGTCTCTCTCTCCAATCTTCGTCTTTCTATCTCGCCTCTTCATCTCTCCTGTCTTCTACTCACTTCCATATTACTTCCGATCTTCTTGGCAGCCAGGGTTAACCCTGTCTGAGTAACCAACCTAGGTTATTTCATATTTGGTTATAGTGGTGACGTACAGCTGGCGTCTGCGGGACCTGTGTTTACAGGCCCTGCAGCGTCCCCTTGTTGGGCTCCATGGTGGGTGGCTGGCGTTGCCGCCGAAAATTCCATATATCCTTATGGCTAGTTCCTTCCCATCACTCCCTGATCGCCGTCTAAAACGAGGGCGCACCGAAGACGTGTTCCAGTTCTTTGGACATCAAAAACAAAACTTTCCACGATTCCATGTAATTCACTCGGAAAAAGCAGGAAAACAAGTACGAACAATCTCCCCTTTTCTAGTCTCTAAATCCCTTACTGATGCTCTTGGGCCAGGTTACAAGGCATCGAGGATGGCCAGTGGTGATCTCCTCTTGGAGCTCCATGATCAAAACAATATGACAAGCTGCCTAATCTAGTGTCCTTTGGGGACATCCAAGTAACTGTAACCCCACACCGCACCATGAACACCACCCGCGGCGTTGTCTCAGGCGACGATTTGTTGGAACTCATTGAAGCTGAACTCTTGGAGGGCTTCAGTGAACAGAATGTTATCAAGGTTAAGCGAATTAAGATGAGGCGTGACGGAAAAGAAATCCAGACCAAGCACCTGATACTCACTTTCAATTCAAGTGTTCTGCCCGAGTCCATCGAGGCCGGGTACATCAAACTTCGTGTGAGGCCATACGTGCCAAATCCTCTGAGATGTTTTAAGTGCCAGCGATTTGGGCACAGTTCACAGAACTGCCGAGGGCGGCAAACTTGTGCGAAATGCAGTAATCATGAACATACCTCTGAATCCTGTGAAAACTCTCTTCACTGTGCGAACTGTAATGGGGAGCATGCCGCGTACTCGCGGCCCTGCCCATGCTGGAAGAAAGAAAAGGAAATTGTTACAATTAAAGTAAAACAAAACATTTCGTTTAAAGAGGCACGTCGGCAGGTGTCCTACCTGCCAAAAACCAGCTTCGCCGAAGTGGTGCGTCAGGGGGCTGCACCACAACGGCCTTCGGCGGCTGCCTGGCACACGCGTAGTGAGCCAGCGATGACGCCATCCGCCCCCTTGGCGGGTGCAGCCAGTACTGCTCCGCCATCCAAAGAGGGCCCATCAACCTCCGGGCTGGTGGGCTCCAAGGCCCCGTTTTTCGAGGCGAGGCTTTCAAGGCAACCACATCGCTCGAAAGAGCGCGTGTCCAGCGCCTCGCAAGAGGCCATGGACACAACACCGAGCGTGAGGGCGCAGTCAGCGCCTAAGGAGCGGCGCGATTCCATCGACCGCTCGAAAAAAGAAAAATCTCGTGTCACGGCGCCTGGAAAGGGCCCGTGAGCTAACTCTATATTCTTGAACACACAGCATAAAAATCTATCAAAATGAACACACAAATCCTACAATGGAATGTGAGAGGACTTCTCCGTAATCTCGATGATATCACAGAACTCCTCCATAAATATACGCCAAAAGTGCTGTGTGTTCAGGAAACACATTTAAAACCTACACAAACAAACTTCCTCAGACAATATGCTATATTCCGTAAAGACCGTGATGATGCTGTTGCCTCGTCCGGAGGTGTAGCAATAATTGCAGATCAATGTGTTGCATGGCTGAATCTCTCTCTTCAGACACCACTAGAGGCGGTGTCTGTGCGAGCGATACTTTTCAACAGGTTGGTAACAATCTGTTGTATTAACGTACCGCCACACTATAAACTCGGCAAAACGGAATTTTACGCGCTAATTGACCAGCTCCCGGAACCATACATAATTGCCGGTGATTTTAATGCCCACAGCACTCTGTGGGGAGACTTCCGGTGTGACGCCCGTGGTCGGCTTATAGAGAACTTTTTATTAACCTCTGGTGCGTGTCTCTTTAACAAAAAAGAGCCCACCTATTATAACCTCCACCATAATTCATTTTCTTCTATAGATCTAGAGATTGGCTCTGCTACCCTCCTGCCTTATATAGAATGGAATGTCATTAAGAATCCATTGATCAGCGACCACTTCCCTGTGACGCTGACCTTGATAGAGGAACATGACAGTCCTCCCCACGCGCCCCGTTGGAAAATAAAATCAGCTGACTGGACAGGTTTTAAAGAGTCAACCTACTTATCACCAGATTTTATCAACGATTTTAGTATTGACGACGCAGTAGCATATTTTACTAGATTTATACTCCACGCAGCTGAAAAATTCATTCCACAAACAAAAGGCCTCTCATGTAAAAGACTGGTTCCCTGGTGGAATGACGAGTGCAGGCTGGCACGAAAGAAACAGAACAAAGCCTGGGGCGCACTGCGTCGCTCCCCGACTGCGGAAAATCTTATGGAATTCAAACTGTCAAAATCCCAGGGACGGCGTACGCGGCGACAGGCAAGGAGGGCTAGCTGGGAGAGGTTCCTCTGTGGCATAACATCCTACACCCAAGAGTCCAAAGTATGGAATGGCCTAAGAAAGCTAAAGGGGCAGGAAATCCACCCATTGCCTTTAGTTGACGACCAAGGGAATACCTGGAAGACCAGGCCAACGCTCTGGGCGAGCACTTCGAGCGTGTGTCAAGCTCCATGCATTACTCAGAAGCATTCATAAAATATAAACAAGTAGCTGAACTTAAGTCACTGGATTGTAAATGCCGACCGAATGAACCATACAACCGTCCATTTAATATTGCCGAGCTGAGAGCTGCCTTGAGCGTATGCAGGAGCTCTACACCGGGAGCTGATAGAATCATGTATGACATGATTAAAAACTTACACACTGACACGCAGATGACACTTCTGGGCCTTTTCAACTCTATTTGGGCTGCCGGATACATCCCATCCTCATGGAAGCAAGCTATTGTTATTCCAGTTTTGAAGCTGGGTAAAGACCCTTCCTTGGCGGCAAGTTACCGCCCGATAGCTCTCACAAGCTGCCTGTGTAAGCTTTTTGAAAAAATGATTAATCGCCGACTTATACATTTTCTTGAACTGAACAATATGCTTGATCCCTATCAGTGTGGCTTCAGAGAAGGGCGGTCCACAACTGATCATCTTGTGCGAATTGAAGGACATATCCGGGATGCATTTCTACACAAACAGTTTTTCTTGTCGACATTCCTTGATATGGAAAAGGCGTACGACACAACTTGGCGTTACGGAATTTTACGAGACTTGTCGGGAATGGGCATCCGTGGAAATATGCTAAACGTAATAGAAAGCTATTTGTCTAAACGTACCTTCCGTGTGAAAATCGGCAATGTTCTATCACGTCAATTCATACAGAAAACTGGTGTACCCCAAGGAGGTGTGCTCAGCTGCACACGGTTTATCGTGAAGATGAACACGCTTCGTGCCTCACTACCGCGAGCAATTTTTTATTCTGTCTACGTAGACGACATACAAATAGGTTTCAAATCCTGCAACCTCACAGTCTGTGAGAGACAAGTACAACAGGGCTTGAACGAAGTGTCCAAGTGGGCAGACGAAAACGGATTCAAGGTGAACCCCCACAAAAGCTCTTGTGTTCTTTTCACCAGGAAGAAAGGGCTTGTTGCAGATCCCACTATCGAAATGTATGGACAACGAATACCTGTCAACAAAGAGCACAAGTTCCTAGGCATCATACTTGATTCTAAACTTACTTTCATTCCACATATAAAATATCTCAAGGTGAAATGTCTAAAAACAATGAACTTACTAAAAATTTTATCTCACACATCCTGGGGTAGTGACAGGAAGTGTTTAATGAATCTTTACAAGAGTCTCATTTCATCACGACTGGACCACGGTAGCGCGGTATATCACTCTGCCGCCCCTAGTGCGCTGAAGATTCTGGATCCCGTCCACCATCAAGGTATCCGCCTGGCCACTGGCGCTTTCAGAACAAGTCCCATTGAAAGTTTATACGTCGAATCAAATGAGTGGTCACTCCATCTGCAGAGAACATACACCAGCCTCACATATTTCCTTAAAGTCCGCTCTAATCATCAGCATCCATGTTTTAATACCGTTAACGATATGACGTGTGCTACACTTTTTGGTAATCGTCTCTCTATAATACAGCCTTTCTCATTGCGTGTCAGGGAGCTTAGCGAAGAAATGGATATCCCAATCCACGAACATCGCTTAATGCCTTCAGCCAAGCTGTTACCACCTTGGTAGTGGCAGGTGGTACCATGTGATATGTCCTTTGTAGAGGTTACAAAGCACGCTTCAGAGGTTGAAATCCGAATGCATTTCCTAGAATTACAGTCCAAGTACCCGTGCACAGAATTTTACACAGACGCTTCTAAATCACATGCCGGAGTATCCTATGCAGCCGTCGGCCCGTCCTTCTCGGAATCCGGCGTGCTTCACCAAGTAACAAGTATCTTTACGGCTGAGGCCTACGCAATATTGTCAGCTGTAAAGCATATAAAGCAATCAAAACTTCAAAAAACTATTATATTTACAGACTCTCAAAGCGTCGTAAAAGCCTTGAAGTCACCCTGTAAACAGAAAAACCCTATTCTCATTGAGCTCTATTCTGTTCTTTGTAGAGCATACGCAGCTAACCAACATGTCATTATATGCTGGGTGCCTGGGCATCGAGGCATCGAGGGCAATGTTCTTGCCGACCAAATGGCCACATCAGTCACAACACCCGCTATTAACCCTACAGCTGCTGTTCCTGCAACAGATTTGAAACCTTTCTTGCGAAAGAAACTGCGAAGCCACTGGCAACGCTTGTGGGACGCAGAAACAAGTAATAAGCTTCATTTGATTAAGCCACAGTTAGGTTACTGGCCCTCCGTAACAAAAACACGACGAACTGATGTCCTATTCTGTCGTCTCAGAATAAGACACACCTACGGCACCCACAATTTTCTATTGAATGGTCATGATCCTCCAACCTGTGGTAGATGTGGCGACAGGCTCACCGTCCTCCACGTCCTCCTGGAGTGTCGGGAAGCCGAAAGAGAAAGAAAGAAACACTTTCCTCTAGCATATCGCTATTGTGTCCCTCTGCATCCCGCCATGTTTCTTGGTAAAGAACCACTCTTTAACACCAAAGCTGTCCTCGCATACTTGAAAGATGTTGTGCTACATGTTATTAGACCAGTAAGTTCGTAGCGCATCCTCTCTCAAGAGGATGTTGCTGTGATAGTGTTTTTATAGCACATGCCTACAAGCTCTTATGTCTCAAGGGCTCTGTTTAGGCACTTGTGCTTCTGGCCAATTCTTGCATCTGTCATATTTTAACACGAAAGTGTTTTATGCCGGGGTCCACCAAGACTTCACTGACGTATTTCCGTCACGGAAATACGTCATAGAACATAATACAAAGAAAGAAACCAGAAGAAAAAGTTCCACAGACATGCAAAATTTGGGAATCGAACCCACGACCTCTCGGTCCGCGACGATAGATCGCCGAGCGTTTAACCCATTGCGCCACAAACGCATTTGGAGAGAGCTACACAGACGCGCCTTATATATCTAACACTCCTCCGTGTACCCGCGCTCTTGTTCGGGGCGGTGCCGCCGCCTACGAGCAGAAAAGAAAAGTACTGCATTATGACACTAACGCGCACCGACAGGGAACGCTTCGGTGGTCTCACCACTACGACGCCTCGATGCCAGCATTCGAAGGGACGCTAAAATCAAGAAACACTACCAACGCCACCTAGGTGGCGTTGCTAGGTGGCGTTGGTAGTGGCGTTCACCGTACTCAGCACAGCGGGGCGTGGCCTCCGCAATTAGCTCTGAAAATGTTTCTGAAGTTGATCGCGGAGGCTGCAATTACGACGCGCTGTACGCGCTGATTTGACTCGGTGACGATTCAGTTACGTGCTTTGTCTTGCGCGTTGTATTAGTGTGTCAGTTACGTGCTTCGTCTTTCGCGTTGTGCTAGCGTGTGCAGCGTAGTGCAGCTTCCATATGCACGACGGTTGCTCATGGTCATCGACGTTGGTAGTCGTGATGGAGGAGACGTGCCACCAGGCGTCAGCGTGGGTGCATCAACGCCTAAGGGCGCTTTAGCCACAAAACACCAATAGACATTATATATCAATGTGCAATAAACATTACACTACTTCTGTGAAGACACGTTTCACTTTCGTGTTCTATACCGATTCCTATATAAGAGGGATCAACCACATTTTTTTTGTAAGTCATATCATTCTTTTGCAATGTATATTCATGTCTATAGTACACATCATTAGTCATTGCCATAATCTTATTACGTATAGATTTTACGCTCTTTACAGCGACTGTTTTTAGGCCCCTTTACAGCCATGCCGCATCTAATGTTCATGTAATTGACTATTCATATACCACTAACAAGTCATTACCATCGTCTTGGCGCTCTTTGGCCACATCTGGCCCTTGCGCCAATAAACCACAATAATCATCATCATCTATTGACCCTTTTCCCGGCGTTCCCGTGGGCGCTGCCATGTTTGATCACGTGGTGACGCATCCATTGCTTGCCTCAGCTACCTCCATTGCCTCCGTGTTTACAATGCAAGCGCGTGACGCCGGCGCGGCGCAGGAAACCTCCGTTTTGACGCATATCGTATACGGTCACTGTGCGGACGACACGAAGCTCTGATCACAGCATTAGAAGACATGTAAGTGCTTTCAGAGCTCATTACGCCTTGTCCAAACGGCGTGAGCAGCGTATACGGTGCTTGTGCTGAAAGCGGGATTAGAAATGTATACCAAGCTGCCCAAACTTTCCGCTTATGAATTAAATCAGGATCAGTGTGCTCTTCGTTTTTTTATTTGGAAAACATTTTGAAGCAGCTGCTTTTCATGTTTCTGGCTCAGTAAAGTTTCTCGGTGCGGCCACTATCTGATTGTTTATTTTCAGCCTAATCACTCGCGGGTGTGCTTTGCTGCGATAGATTTGTTATTGCGGCGCACAAAGCTTGGAATGTAAATGTTCTGTACTTTGTGGTAGCTTGTAGCAAAGACGTATTATCGCTAGTGCCTCGCTTACTCTGTGGCCAGTCACGAAATGTTCAGCTTCCAACATTCGTGTCTTGTCGCTGTAGTCGCCGTCACTCATGCTTCGGCACATTGATTCAACTGTGCGCCAATTCACTTAGTATTGATACGTTGGAGATAGGGTTGGCGTAAGTTTACATGTGAGTAGGGGTGGATGTGTGTAGACAACGTGCGAGAAACTTACTAGTCTAGTAAGTGGCGCTACGTCCTTTTGTAACGAGTGGTACTCACTTTTAAGTACCGATGTTCCGAAGTTGAAGTCCTTTCTTTGAAAGTTAGCTATATAGTGCTGGCGGATGAATTATCTTTTTTATAATGCGAAGCATTTCTTGCTGGCGGCACTGTCTGTTGTCCCGCGTCTCAAACCCCCACATCGCATGCGCGTCCCCTCCCCCTCTCTCTCCTGTCCTACGCTCCCGCTTTCTCTCTAGGAATACTCTACGGAGCGGCGCCCGCGTGCCATACCCCCACAGCGCATGCGCGTCCCCTCCCCCTCTCTCTCCTCTCCTACACTCCCCCTCTGTCTCCTCTAGGAATCCGGAGCGGCGCGCTCGACAGGTGGTGCGACAGCTGCATAATCCGCTGGGGGCGCCACGGTTGTTCTGCGGTGTGAAAATGACGGAGCGCGCGCGCCTCATTCTCTCTCCTGTGCACCGCCGCGATGAGCGCTCGGGCCGCTGCTGCGAAACCATCTCACGCTCAAGCTGCATACTCCGCTGGGGACGCCACGATAGTTCCACGGTATGAAAATGACGGAGCGCGCGTGCCTCATTCTCTCTCCAGTGCAGCGCCGCAATGAGCGCACGGGCCGCTGCCGCGAAACCATCTCCCGCTCAATCTAACCATCTCCCCGCTGCTTCGCATCCACACATGGTTCCCTTTAGCGGGAGATGGGGTAATTTATTATCCTCTAGGAAAGCCGTGCATCGCGAAGGGCCGACAACAGAAGAATGGGCCTTATGTAGCAGCGGCGACGCAGGTTGATTCCGTTCCTTAATATGCGAATCACTATTTTTGCAGCTAACTACCGCCCACGTCTTCCCTTTATCGTTAAACATTTTGCAGCATGAATTGGGCACATTGCATTAGCGAACACCCAATTGGATTTCTGACAGCTGATCACACAGTAGCATGGCAGAAACAGTAATGGTGTCGTATCCAGTGCGCATTCGCTGAGGCAACGTATGGCGCGCCGCCGAAAGCGCCATCTCGTTCCTCTAGAGCAAACTGCTCCGCGAAAAGGGTCAATAGCTCTTTGTTTGGCAAAACCGCTGGTCCACTGCGCGCGCTCTGCTGGTGAGAGGAGACAAACTAGCGACCGTCCCGCTCCGTTAGGACACTCGCCGACCCAGGGACCTCACATGCGCAGTGGCGTCTGCGCTCACCCACAGGACTGTAAACTCGCTGAGCAATAACTCTGTAATGTGGCTTAGCAAAACTAAGCGGAAAGAAGAAGAAACAGAAAGAGCGCTCTTTCTGTTCCTTCTTCTTACCGCTTAGTTTTGCTAAGCCAGATTACAGAGTTATATCTCAGCGGGTTAACGGGCCGGCGGAACGAGTGGGGGAGCGGAGACGACAGCGAAGCGCAGCACCAGAAGAAAAATTTTAGCTCAGCGATCCCTCACTCGGTTGAGCTGAGCGCTTTGCTGCGCCACCTGTCGAACAAGGTTAGAGTAAGCGTCAGCTTGCGGCCAAGCGCTCGCTTCACGTTCTCTATAGTGGTCATCCTCTTCAAATCGTCGCCAAACGGCCCGCTGAAACCTCTCGCACTATGCAGAGGTCCTCTGCAGTGGTGTCGTCTGCAGGCGAGACAGCACCGCGTTTGAATACGACGCCGACGACATGCCGCTGTTCGTGCTGGTGGTCGCCACGTTTGTTTCGCAAAAACGCTGGTCCGGTGTGCGCGCCCCGCTGAGGAGCGCAAATCAGCGGAGCAACCAGCCCGATCCGTTAACACGTTGGCCGCCCCAGCACACCGCACATGTCTACGCTCACCTGTTGGCCCGCACATCTATGACCATAGGTGTGCTATCTATAACCATAGAGAAAGGAATTCAACAACAGGGTACACTCCCATAGGGCTCAGCGGCCGAATTGACTGCAGCGTGCCAAGCGGTCGGCATCAATCACTTCTGGTTTTGGTTTTGGCCGCGTTTATTTTGAACGCAAGCTAGCACACCGGCTGCACCCCCCCCCCTCTCCTTTTTTTTGGCTCTTCGTGCAGAATCGATTTATTATTTAGTAAACATTATTGCGAACGATCTCGTAAAGTCCCATCGAATCTGTGCCACGTGCAATTTCACAAAGTAGATGCAGACCTTTTGTGCAACGAGCAAATATTTATTTCGCTCTATATAAAAGCTCGTTCCGTGCTTTTTGTGCGTTCATCCAACACTGTGACCCCAGCAGGTAAGCAGTAGTTCCTGTATGAAGCTCCACCGGACGGCACCAGCTGAAAAAAACTAAATTACAAGGCTGTTACATTTACAAGCACGTAACAGCATGTTACAAGCATGTGTCATTTTGGTATTTAGACATAGAAATACAGCGTGTAGAGGAGAAACGTGCGAAAGCGGTGAATGGACGGCATTACAAACAGAAGCAATTCGCTTTTACATACATGGTGTAGAAAATACCCGACTCATCCAAAACAATACCCTAAAGTATGAAAACATCTGATTTCCTAGCGTTCCCCCATTTTCGGGCATTATTTCCTGCACTTTGGCAGCACAAATACACGGGCGACTTCGCGTTTCCAAAACTTGGCCACACGGCGCCCTGTGCGCCGTGTGGCTCAGAAACCGATATAAGTTACAATAGTTCCATAGGAAGCGTCGGAAACATGTCTCAGCACGATTCATTAACTCAAATTAACTGCGCCAGGATGGCCGAGCTGTTTTTCGCTAACTGAGTCTTACGCCTCGGTCCCGTGCCGTAAGCGTAATTGCGTCGTAGACTGTGAAAC
Source organism: Dermacentor silvarum (assembly GCF_013339745.2). Taxonomy (NCBI): domain Eukaryota; kingdom Metazoa; phylum Arthropoda; class Arachnida; order Ixodida; family Ixodidae; genus Dermacentor; species Dermacentor silvarum. Next base: position 34,987,055 of record NC_051155.1, on the reverse strand, counting down.
CAGATTTCTCAACTTGCCGTAGTCCAGTATTGCGGTGGTGTCTTGTCCCAGTGAAGACGGAACACAAGAATACGCCGAGAGCCCAATAAACCAGGTTACATTAAAAAAATGAAGAAGGAGACATACGGGTCGCAGCGCACGAGCGCTCAAACGCGCGCGCAGCCGTCCTCGCTCGCTTCGGTGGAGTGTCTGGCGGATGACGCATGTATCTGGCGTGTCATTGACCTGTGGCTAGGTAAGGCAAGGAAAATAAGTCGCAAAGCTTAAGTTCATTTATACGCAAAACGTTTTAGTTTTCGCGACAAAGAATTGAAAAAATTAATTAATGCCTGCTAATTTAATTTCACTTTCTTATTTTTTTTTCGATGCTCGCGGCAGCTAACGTTCGGCATCAAAAGTATAGCGTGACGTATGGTGACGTGTTTCCTGTTGCCAGTTTTTGCCGAGTGTCCCCTCTCGTTGAATTTCTTTCTCTATGCTATAACTCTCTAATAATGGAAGCGCTTCTGATAACATAAGGCGGAAAAAGAAAGGCTTTAAGCTGGAGTCGCTAAAGGGCGGTAGATAGGGCAGTAGACAACACGATAACCGACGAAACAAAATGTGCGACAGACGCGCAAGGCAGCTTCGCCACAGTCACTCATAGTAACAGTGGGGCAGATGTGACGGAGCAGAGGAAGCGGCACATGCGGCTGCCCGTTGAAATGTAGTCGACGAGCAGCGTACCTCATTATGAAAGGCAGCATGACATGCCGGCACATGTGATGGGACGGGCATTCACACTGTCGCTCGAGCGCTAGTCTCGACAGCAGGCGCCGTGCCTGAAGATGGCGCATCAATGCAGTTAGGCTTAAAGTCCCTTGATAATTTGAAAGTGCCGACATTCTTTGAACTCTGCCGCCGCGCCGAAGACCCTCGCACGCCCTCCTCTCCCGCCTCTCGAATCGGCGCTTTTCCGAGCGATGATTGGCCCCTCAGGCCGTCGTCAGGGAAACGCGCCGCAAAACGACGCTTTGCTTGTGTTTTCATTTTTCGTGGGCGCCTATGGCGGGCCGCCTCCCTCTGTTGCGAGTGAAGCTCCGTCTAAGTCTCTGACTCTTGAAGGTCTTCTTTTTATGTGTTTTTTGTTATGCGTGGGTGCACACAACCAGTGCGGAAGCAAGAGTATTGGGGTGCGTCCCGTGGTATCCGGAATACGGAAGAATATTCGAATCCTTCCTATTGATGCGGATGCGTATGGTTGTAAGGCAGCGCGTGTCCCCAGCCAGGGTTCCGCAAGTTTCTTCGACAACTGCGTTTTGCCTAACGCCTTTTACTTCCCTATGCCTTCCTTTATTTTCCCGTATGTTTCTCGTGCAAAGCTCCAGGAGGCATCTCAAATAAAAACTGCACCTGAGCAGTGTGAGTTGTCGTTTTATTTCGGTTGTTTAATCGATGCTCCATATCAGTACTCCGCATTCGAAATTTGGTTTTGCAGCGCTGTATATTTTCTACCAGTACCTAAACAAACAGGCAAAATGTAAAAGCCCTGCTACTCTCTCTCAGCAGGCGCTGTCAGTCTTTTGTGCTCCTACTGGCAGTTTTACGGGTGAATTGCAAAAAAAAAAATGGCAGCTGGGTGAATAAGTAAGACAATAGTCTGGAAGAATAAACCGAATAAATCCGCAAAGGAGGACCAGAACATACCTAAACAGATCTTTAAACATTCTCTAACATAGCTATATGCATCTGTTTAGACCCACGACGGCCTTCGCTCTACCGTCGCGACACCACAACGCTAGCGCTCTTCTGATATCTAGCTTCATGTCAGAAGGGATTCGGAAAAATTCCTTTTCGCGCCAGCCTTGACTCACTGCAGGTGATCTACAAACAAGGGGAGCGAACTGAGGCTCTCGTTATGACATACACGCGAAGGAAACCAACAGTCGGCGAAACCCAAGGCAGGTATAGGGGAAGGTTTCTAGTTTTTTTTTAACTTGTGTTAAATACTCCGAAATTGATTGTGTAATCATTCATGAAAGAATTAATTCATTCGAAAGTAGAAGAAAAAACAACCATGCGCCACCGGTGGGATCAGACCCACGGCCTCCGAATTTCGCGCCGGTGCACTACCAACTGAGCTACCAACGGCGACGGCTGTCCAATCTTCAACTTTTGAGTGTATTTATGTCTAGTGCGAGCTAATCTCGAGTGTTGACCAGCGCCACCCTCCTCCATAGTGGCGAACGGGGTTTGTCCTGTATTACTGCGGGTGTCATATGGACCATGGTCAAACCTTCTAATCAATTATTTGTTCCATAAATGAATACACAAAGAATTTCGAAGTATTCAGCACCACAACTTAAAAACAAGGTCGAAACACTCGCCCATGTTTGCCTTGGTTTTGCCGACTGTTGGTTTCCTTCACAGGTGATCGGAGTTATATGTACAGTGAAATATATTTTGAAAATTATTTCCAGTTTCACGAGCTCGCAATTTAGAAAGTGGTCGGGATTATTTCCTTCCAGTTATCTATCACAAAATGACTACGCCCTTTATGGCCAAGCTTTACAGCGCTAATATTAATTCGACACGGCTATCTGAAGGCTTCCTAAAGCACCATCGAGGGACGAGCCCAGATACTTCATCCAGAGAACGTAATATTTCCATAACATAATCTAATTATCCGTTGGCGTCAGTTTTCATCGAGAGATTTCAAGTCACACCCTTGGCCTGGCCACTTCTCCAAATGGTTGGTAAAATTGTTTCTCTCTCGAGAACATGAAAAAATGTTATTGTCCTTCAAGCAGCTGTGATTTTTTTTTATTCAAGAAGTTATAAAGCGGCTGCATGGAAATCACTCCCAGGTACCAAGAAACTATCCTGCCTCTAAAACCAATGCGGAGAAGCTTCATAAATAGCATTCCTGCGAAAATCCTGCACTAGATAAACTCGGCATTTAAGATAACGTCAGTGAGCTGAAAAATATTGAGGAATGTAGAAATATATAATGTAAATATTCTACCATTAAAATTGTGCACTATTAATACGACCGGTACTAATATGCCAAATCCTATGTGGGCTATAATAGTACGCAGTTATTGCTTCTATGTGTCTTATACCGGTGTCACACGGTCACTTTTGATCGCGATCGACCCCTATGGATCGAAATTTTCGACCGCGATCGGCTCTCTTCCGCTGATTGAGCAAAGAAGCCAATCGCGACCGAGAAATTTAATCCAAATAGGGCTCGATTGCGTTTAAAAGTTCGCAGTGTGACCCCCGTATTGATTTGAATTATTGACAAATGTAGTCTCTGCCACTACACACGAGAAAATATTGCATCGAAGCGCTGACAATTCTCGCAAGTGCCAAATGTGCCCAAAACGGTTTACCAAAATGCGTTATGTAACTGATTGTGCATTGGTTCATATTAGACTGAAATGCTAAGTCCTACTGCACTGACATGCTATTTCAGAAGCTCATTTGGAACACAGGTACATATTAAAACAATTTCAGGGAAGTCTTAAGGAGCATGATCTACCAAACCTATTAATCAATAATCCGAGGCAATTTTGGAGAGTCATAAACAATAGCGAAACGCGCAATATTAAGATAACTAACAAATCGAACGAAGTTATTAATGATTCCGATTACGCCGACGTCTTCAATAACGCCTTTGCTTCTGTGTTCACTAACGAATCCAATGCGCCTCCCGTTTTGTCATCGCTTAGTATAAACTCGTCAATGCCACCCATTGCCTTCAATGTAGACGGTATTTGTGCGGTCATCGATAAAATCAAGTGTTCATCATCTTCCGGCATGAACGAAATTAACTCAAAAATAAAAAAAACACTAAGCTTATTTCTGCAGCCTATTTGTCTTTGACATTTGCCCAGTCTCTTTCTTCAGGTTTCATTCCAGATGACTGGAAAATCGGGAAGGTCGTTCCAGTCCACAAATCAGGTAACAGAACTCGCCTCTTAACTACCGCCCCATCTCCCTAACAAGCGTCCCTTGCAAAATCATGGAACATGTCATCTACTCTCTTATCATGAATTTTCTTGACTTGAATCACCTTTTCCATCCCGCCCAGCACGGATTCCGCAAAGGTTTCTCCTGCGAAACACAGCTGGCCATCTTCCTGCATGATGTTCACACTAACCTTGACAGTAACATACAGACTGACATAATCTTCCTGGATTTCTCTAAGGCCTTCGATAAAGTCCCTCATCAACGTCTGATATTGAAACTAACAAGACTTAATTTGCAGCCTGATGTTTTGAATTGTATTATTGAATTTCTTAGTAACCGCTCCCAATCTGTCATTATAAATAAACATTTATCTAACCCTGTGCCAGTAACATCAGGCGTCCCTTAAGGATCGGTTCTTGGCCCTCTATTATTTCTAATATATATTAATGACTTACCTTTACATGTGTCCTGTAATATCCGAATATTCGCCGATCATTGTGTCATTTATCGCACTGTATGTAACACATACAATCAAACAGCCCTGCAGAAAGACCTCTCCACTATACTAACATGGTGTGGTGATTGGTTAATGTCACTTAATGTAAAGAAGTGTAAAGTTATGTCTTCCACTCGTAGCCGTAATCCCCTAGTATTTCCTTAAAAAATCGGAAGCATGCCTCTCGAATTAGTAGAGTCCTATAACTACCTAGGTATCACCGTATGCAATGATCTGTCCTGGCATAAACATATTTCTAACATCATATCGTCTGCTAATAAAACACTAGGTTTTTTAAAGCGTAATCTCCGTCAGGCCCCTAAAAACGTAAAACTGCTTGCCTACAAATCCCTTGTACGACCAAAACTAGAATATGCATCTGCCATCTGGAGCCCGCACCAAACATATCTTATCGCCTCACTTGAATCTGTTCAGAACCGCGCCACTAGGTTCATTCACTCACAATATTCATATGACGTCAGTATTTCTGCACTTAAAACACAATCCGGATTAACACTACTATCAAATCGCCGACGCATCGTTAGTCTTGAGCTCTTTCACAAGTTATTTTTCAGTGTCCTTCATCTTGCTCCATACATCATTCCTGCGGCACGAATCTCTCATCGCACCAGTCATCCGCTGCAAGTCGCACGCCCGCGTGCCCGAACCACTCATTTTTCCGCCTCGTTCATTCCTCGAACAGCTAAAGACTGGAACAGCCTTCCTGCTGGCATTGTTAACATCGCTTGCCCGTCTTTGTTCAAACAGCGTGTGATTGATCACTTTGCATATATTTAATGATGTGCACAAAATGTGGAACCTATGTTATACCCACCCCTTATGTAATACCCCCTCCGGGGGTCTTTAAGGACAATAAACTGAACTGAACGGGCATACGAAAAAAACGGTGCTTTACTCGCATTAAAAGAGCGTAAGATTGGACGAGTTGGTATTCCATGTGTTGTACTTAATAGCGCCTAAAAATGCGCGAGATGCGATGTTTACTCGCATCTCGCGCAACGCCAACATATGGTGACTGACTTTATTTTTTTTATTTGCAGAAAACTTCGTTTATGTTCATCCGGATGACATTAAAGAATGTATCGTGGACATGTGGGACTAGCCTGAAATTAAGGGACCAGATATAGTGTATTATTTTCCGCATTCGAAGGCCTGCGCTTAATAAGGCGCTTCAGGCGCTTATTCTTCATGACAGGAGCCCAACGGCTCTTCAAGCAAAGCGAATCAAGAACTCGAAAAGGGTGGTGATTATTTTCGAAGGATTTAAAGTTCCAAATCACGTTATTTGCGGCGCGAGCATGTTCCGCTGCACACTGTTCAGAAGGCAGGCAGATGTTTGCTACGCTTGCAGCAAGGTAAGACATCGCGCTGACGTATGCCCAACGCCTGATGACGTCATACGCTGGGGATGCGGCAAGCAGTTGCCATCGGAGGAGCACGATTGCAAGCCGACGTGCAAGTTGTGCGGAGGCGAACTCGTCGCAGCAGACAGGAAGTGCAAGCAGCGCTTCCAGATCCCGTATGTGGTGCGTCACAGGAGAAAAGGAAGGCAGAAGTAAGACTCTAATCCGGGTTTTCAACGAGGCCACGACGGGAAAAAAGACTTCCCGCCGTTGCAAACGGTCACGCCAGGAGGTACAAGAATGATCCAGCGCGGACGCTCCCGATCCAGTGACGACCGATCCTCATCCAGGGGGAGATCAGCCTTCATAGCAAGAGCTCGCTCCAGGACTCCTGCGGTTCGCATCGCAACGCAAGGGGTCGACCAAGGAACGTGGACCACCAAGGCCAAGAAAATGACCTAGCCATAGGTAAAGGGGGGTGCTGCTTCAGAGCATGTTAGCTTTGAGCTAGTTAGTCGAATCCCAAAGGAGAATGCTACTCTTAGAGGCATCGTTGAACAACTCAGGGCTGAGATAGCAAAAATGACAGGAGCCAAGGTGGCGAAGGATACTCCTCCATCGCAGCCCAACAGGCTCGTTGAGAATATAGGGCAGTCGCCAACAGCTGAGGTTCCAATGGATACTCATTCTGAGGCTAGGCCGGCAAAGAGAAAGGCAACTACTGAGCACATCAGGAACGAGGAGCTCGATTTTTGGGTGCCAATCACAGATTCCTTGGCAGATATTAAGAACACTCTTAGGCAAATGGCGGAGGCGATGGCCTCTCTTAATGCAAGGACATCCGTGCTTGATAAGAGGTAGGCAAATTGAGAGCGAAGAAGTGCATCAAGACTGGTAAGAGGAAGGCTGCTTCATTGGGGGAGCCCGATGGTAGTATACGGGCTGAATTGGTTGACAACTCCAATGATGGCTGCGAGTAACGGTGTATTGAACTTTACGATCTGGCAATGGAACTGTTGGGGCTACTCTCAAAAAGGGCGGCCCTTCAGCAGTTCCTCAGATCGAGAGATTCGAGACCGCAGATTATTCTTTTACAAGAGGTATTGGTCGATAGAGTTTGTCTGTCGGGCTACAAATCGTACGTAAAGAAAGGGCAGGAGCGTAGGGGGGTCTCCGCCCTGGTCTCTAACAAACACACCTTTATCAGGCATGACTTAAACATGGGTAGTAGCAAAATTGAATACCTTTTGGTGAGGTCATCCCGAGGGGTGAGCTCAGGAATAGCGTATTCATACTCAATGTGTACAGTTCCCCTGGAGGGGGCAGCATCGCTTCACTTCATTGTTGGTTAAGGCGGTTTCTATGGCAGGCAAGGCCAGGTTCCCCATTGTTGTGGCCGGGATTTTAATGCCCAGCATCAGGCGTGGGGTTGCCCCACGCCTGATGAACAGAAATGCTGCGCAATTTAGATGACAGGTTGATTAAGGTCATAACGGCAGAGATCAACCGCATTTGGGAATCGGGTATATTTGCAGATGAGTGGAAGGTTGCGTGCGTGGTTCTCATTCCCAAGCCTGGGCACAGCCCCGGGACAGAGAACCTCAGGGCCATCTCCTTGACGCCTTGTTTGGGCAAGGTGGTGGAGCATGTGATAAATGATCGAATCTCTAAACACATTTAGGACGATGGTCTCTTTCCCAACATGATAGGCTTTAGGCCTCACCTCTCTACGCAGGACGTCATGCTACTCATCAAGCACGATATATTAGATAAAGACACCAGGGACACGAAGGCCATTCTCCGTCTCGATCTGGAAAAGGCCTTCGACAACGTGTCGTATAGGCATATTCTAGACCCGATCTCCCGCCTTGGCTTGGGGGAGAGATTTTACAGATTCGTGCACTCTTTTCTCGGAGATAGGAGTGCCACAATCAAATTGGGTGACCTGAAATTGGAGGCTTATGATCTCGGGAAAAGGGGTACTCTACAGGGGTCGGTTGTCTGGCCGCTCTTGTTTAACATAGCGATGCAAGGCTTGGCAGACGAGCTTGAGCAGATGGAGGGTATTGGCTTCGCTCTGCAATCTATGCGGACGACATCGCTCTCTGGTGCTAGCCACGTTGAAGACGCACTGCAAGACGCGGTGCATTGCGTAGAAAAACACGTCAATCGGATGGGTCTCCGGCTCTCGCCTTCCAAATCGGAGTTACTTGTATATCGTCCTACTAGAAGAGGACCCAAGCCTCGAGGGTGGAGGCCTCCAGAGGATATTGATATTGGGGTGCGAACGTCATCCGGGAGCGATATCCCAAGGGTTCGTTCTTTCCGGGTGCTAGGCGTGATCATTGAAGCTAACGGTCATCACGGGCGTACTCTAGATAAGCTTAGAGGACATACTGAAGGAATAATCAGACTCATTGCAAGGGTTTCCAACAGAAAAGGAGGCCTTAAGGAAGATAATCTCCTGAGGCTTTTTCACGCGCTTCTCATGAGCAATGTGTATTATGTCACTCCGATGCACAGATGGCAGAAGCACGAAATGAACAAGTTAAACACGCTCACCAGGAAAAGTATTAAGAGAGTCCTAGGACTCCCTATGCGCACAAGCACAGAAAACCTTGCAAGCCTAGGTGTCCACAACACACTAGAGGAAGTTATCGAAGTGCAGCAATCCTCACAAATTCCTAGACTCGTGTCTACGGAGGCGGGAAGGGGGATCCTGGCTAAGGTCGGGATAAATCCGAAGACGTTAAGGGATAGGAACGTTCAGTTTTCGGATAGTGTGAGGCAGGCTATTAAGGTCTCCTCAATTCCGAGGAACGTACATCCGACTTTCGACACTGGCAGTAGGACGGCTCGCGCCTTTGCGCTTCTGCGGCACGCACATGCGCACGAGGCAGAGTGATGTTTTGTAGATGCTGCCCAATACGAACGCGACTCCAGCCGTATTGTTGCTAACGTCGTGGACATGAAGGGACGAGTATTATCGGCCGCGTCAATCAGGACGTCGTCGGTTTGCAAGGCGGAGAAGCTGACCATTGCACTGGCGCTCCTTCGGTCGGACAGGGAAGATATTTATACGGACTCGAGATCTGCCCTTCGAGCTTTCTTGACTGGGGCAGTTTGTGAGGAAGTTGGTAAGCAACTTGAGGGTAAGGTGTTTACTCATCGCGTCATTACATGGTTCCCGGCGCGCGAGGGCGCCGAACTAGGGAGGCTAGCCAACGTTAATGAGTTGGCCCATGCCCGGGCACGAGGTCTCGCCGGCCGTGCCGGTCGCGCCGGGCACTGGGAGGCTGGTGTGCCGGGTGGGACCGACGACGGGCTTGGTCCGACATTTTCGGAGGCAGAACCCCCCCGATTCAGGGACATTCTCTCCACCTCCAACGAGATCACAAGCCACTATCAGATGAGTCGCAGGGCTTTGCCCCTGCCACATCGAAATCTCACGCGGCCTCAAGCCGTGACCCTAAGGCTAATACAAACGAACTCGTATCCCACACTGTCCGTCATCAGTAGGTACACGGGGTCTCCCCTCTGTGTCCCGACTGCGGCGGAGTTAGTGATTTTAAACACATGCTCTGGGAGTGCCCCTCTTCACAGCACCACACGGACCACGTATTTATGGCGGAATCATTTTATTCATTGGTCAAGAGCCACGTACAGATACATCAACTCCGGGCTGTCCAGAAGGCCCATGATGCGGCGGTGAGGCTTAACCTTCCCGTCCCAACGTGGAAGTGGCCCGCAGTCTTGACCCTATAAAACGGGGTGAATGTTCTTCCGGACTTAAATAAATTTTACCACCACCATCACCATTCGAAGGCCTGCGACCTGCAAGAAGTACGATGTTACAAGTCCTGGCAGTCATACAACTATCTGCAAATAGGCTGGGTCGGCGAAATTCTCCTGCGCAAGGTGAATGAAGGCATTATGCTTTTAAATACATATGTCACGCCTTCACAAGCTATAAATAGCAAGCCTCATCGTGTCTGGGTGTCCGCAAAGAAGCAAGGTGAAGTTCTACGTACAGGCTGCACTTGCATGGCTGGACAAGCCAGAGTTTGTAGCCATAAAGGCGCCGTACTCTGGAAAATAGACTGTTCTGTTTCCAGTGGCATGACTGGATAGACTTGTACCCAGGAAGCTGCAAAATGGAACAAAGATGCAACTCGAAACGTCCAGCCCTCTGAAATTGAGTAAATCAACTTCAAGCTTCAAAAAATGACTGTTGACCCTGCCGTACAGTGTCCAGCGCGAAATGCGCAAGTGCGGCTTTCTGAAGCTGACATCAAGAAGCTGCGTGATAACTCCGGTTACCCTGAGCTGTTCAATATACCAGGTATGCTTCGTAGCACCTATGAAACTCCACCAGTGATTACAGAACCATAAGTACAGCTTAAGAATGTAAAAGGATAGCTTAACTTATTGATGTAACTGGATTAATTGGCTAAAAACACCATTAATGCATGTTTGCTGTGAAACATCAAAGACAGTCTTCTGCAAGTGACAGCTTTACATTTGAAACGTAAACATTGCGGCAGACTTGCCTCGAAAACCCGTCCACCCTAAAGAACGTGCCGAATTGGCATCGAAACGTCAGTTCTTTAATGGATCTTTCGTTGGAGTCACAGTATTTTTCCTGTATCTTTACATTCGGTTGATGATGCTGGATGCTAAACTTAGCTTCTTAGTTCCTCAAGGCATATTTGTATTAAAGCTGTGAGCTCCAGTGATAACCAAGTTGTTAGCTTTACAAATTCAATATGCTGCACTACTGTCTCTCCACTGACATGCTTTCTTACATTCACTTCCAAGAACACTGGTGCACACAACGTTTACAGCTGTACCCGGCCTGGCTGCAATAATAGATGACCATGATTACTTGCAGCACTGCGCCCATGACGGCATCAGTACACTTCCCGTGAGCTGAGACCGGTGCAATAGTTTCTACAAGAAGTTTATAGACATTTTACCAAGAGCTCCTGCATGCCTTGAGGAAAACACAAGACAGCAGGACAGCCCAGTTTGGAAAGTTGTTCGCTGCTTGAGGCTAACGGCATCAAATGTTAAGAGTGCCTAAAAAGAGCACTAATTCATGTAGAGCTGCAGAGGTAGCCATGTTGTCACCCAGATTATCTGGGAATGCTGCTACAAAGCACGGCCATAAATACGTGAGCAGTTTTCAGAAACAAATGTGCTAAATGTGACACAGTTGTCCATGTTCAGTTCAGTTCAGTTTATTATGTTAAAAGTCCCCCGTAGGAGCATTACATAAGGGGTGGGTTTTTACAAAATCGCGAAAACATCGTGATAAATAACCATTTACCAAAATGGTCTGTGAAAAATTTTATAAATGAAGATGGGCAGGCTGTAGTAGCGATGTTGGGGGCAAGGCCATTCCAGTCTGTCGCGGTTCGGAAGAAAAAGGAGGCAGTGAAGTCGTCCGCAAACATGCGTATATTACAGGAGACACAGTTAGGTAAATCATTAATGTATATTAAGAATAACAGGGGGCCAAGGACGGATCCTTGGGGCACGCCAGAGGTTACTGGGAGGGGGTTCAATAGGCTATTGTTGACTAGAAGCATTTGTGTGTGATTAGACAAAAATTCCTTTATCCAGATCAGTACATGAGGATCGAAGTTCAGCAGTTAAAGTTTTAGTAGCAGGCACCGGTGGGACACTTTGTCAAATGTTTTTTGCAAAATCCAAAAAGATAGCGTGAGAGTGGACATTGGTGTCAAGGTTAGTATGCAAGTCATGAAGGAAAAGAGCTAATTGGGTTTCGCAAGAGAAAAAATGCGACAGCACCTTGGCTGTCTGCTTCATCTGAGGGTGTTTTGCAGGCAGCTGACGTACTCTTAGAAGTGAAATGCCCATATGTTGTGGATGCAGGAGGCCTAATAAGGGAAGGGAAGTATGATGTAAAGGAAGTCGGAGATAAATACATACTGCCAGAGAATGGCCCTAATGGGCATTATGGGCAAGTGCAATTCCAGATATATTGTACTGGCCGCAAGCTGTGCTGCTTTTACATTGTAAGTGTAAAAAGTGATGCAATAGTGAAGCTGAAAGGTGCCCTTTGAAACCTATTTTGTAGCTGCTCAAGTGCCTGCTACAAAAGTTTTACTTGTGTGAGCTGTTTCCGGAAATGGAAAAGCAGCTTGCACAAGGCAAACTGTCATTGTGTAAGGAGTATATTGTCACGTAGTAGTGACGCTGAAGAAAACAGTCGTAAAATTGTGTATGACGAAACTGGTTGTTTATTGGGCGAACCTGTGCCAACAAAAGCAAGGTACACTCAAAGCACAACGATAGCGGCGAACACGTCGAAAATCTGATCAGCGGCGAAACGCGTCGGCTTTTATACCTGAGTCACCGAAGGTTCCAGATTAATCCCCGATGCCCGCGTGGCTTCCCGAAAGTTCTAGACGATTCGCGTCGCTCATACGATCAGATTACATGAGTGTCGGTGACCACAGACGAAGGATAGAAGCATCGATAACGTTCGAGAAGCTTCCGATGCAGGCGCGTCCTGCGCCGAGCGATAACGTTTAACACTTGTTAGCCGGTGGAAAGCGGCCACCGGTGAAAGATAAACATGTATACGTGTCAATGCCCTCCCCTTAAAAAGCATCGTCCCGATGCTACAAACACGAAAGCGAAATCAAAAGCACGCGTAATAAACAAACAAAAAAACAATAACAAAGTAACAAAGTACCTAACGTCGTCAGCGGGCGTAGAAAGGCTTAAGACGCACCACATGGATGGCTTCAGGCCGTGCCCGGCACCGCTGTGATTGCGAAATGCCGTCTGGCACGACCTCATAGTCCAGTGCGCCAATACGTCGGATTATCTTATATGGTCCGAAATAGCGACGCAACAGTTTCTCGCTAAGTCCTCGTCGGCGAATCGGAGTCGAGACTCAAACACGGTCGCCGGGCTGGTACTCGACGTAGCGTCGTCGAAGATTGTAGTGTCGGCTGTCGGTCCTCTGCTGGTTCTTGATGCGCAGGCGGGCGAGCTGTCGACCTTCTTCGGCACGCTGCAAATAAGTGGCAACATCGAGATTTTCTTCGTCAGCGACGTCCGGTAGCATGGCGTCAAGCGTCGTTGCCGGGTTCCTTCCGTAGACCAGGTTGAATGGCGCCATGTGCGTCGTTTCTTGCACGGCCGTGTTGTATGCGAAGGTCACGTACAGAAGGATGGCATCCCACGTCTTGTGTTCGACGTCGACGTACATTGCCAGCATGTCAGCGTTGGTCTTATTTAGGCGCTCGGTGCGGCCATTCGTCTGCGGGTGGTAGGCGGTAGTGCGGCGATGGCTTGTGTGGCTGTACCGCAGAATGGCTTGAGTTCGTTCTGCCGTAAAGGCCGTGCCTCTGTCGGTGATGAGGACTTCTGGGGCACCGTGACGCAGGAGGATGTTCTCAACGAAGAAACGGGCTACCTCGGCGGCACTGCCTTTCGGCAAGGCTTTTGTTTCGGCGTAGTGGGTGAGGTAGTCCGTAGCGAGGACGATCCATTTATTCCCGGACGTCGACGTCGGAAAAGGCCCCAGTAAGTCCATCCCGATCTCCTGGCACGGTCGGCGAGGTGGCTCTATTGGCTGTAGAAGTCCGGCTGGCCTTGTCGGCGGTGTTTTGCGTCGCTGACAGTCTCGGCATATCCTTACGTAAAGGGCGACGTCGGCAGAGAGGCGAGGCCAGTAGTATTTTTCTTGTATCCTCGCGAGCGTGCGGGCAAAACCGAGGTGTACAGCCGTTGGGTCGTCATGGAGAGCTTGCAGAACCTGTGGACGCAATGCTGCGGGTACCACGAGGAGGTAGTTGGCTCGGAGAGGCGAGAAGTTCTTCTTTAGGAGAATGTCGTTTTGCAAGAAAAACGACGCCAATCCTCGCCTGAACACCTTCGGCACAATGACGGTCTTGCCTTCCAGGTAGTCTACAAGGCTCCTTAGCTCCGGGTCGGCTCGCTGTTGTTCGGCGAATTTCTCGGCACTGATGGGTCCCAAGAAAGTGTCCTCATCCTGGTCGTCTTGTGGCGGCGATTCGACGGGGGCGCGAGACAAACAATCGGCGTCACAGTGCTTTCGCCCTGACTTGTAAACGACGGTGATGTCGAATGCTTGAAGTCTCAGGCTCCATCGTGCGAGGCGACCTGAAGGATCCTTCAAGTTAGCTAGCCAACACAAGGCGTGGTGGTCGCTCACAACTTTAAAGGGCCTGCCATAGAGGTAGGGGCGAAACTTTGATGTAGCCCAGATGATGGCGAGGCACTCCTTTTCTGTTGTGGAATAATTTGCTTCCGCCTTGGATAGCGACCGGCTAGCGTAACTTACAACCCTTTCTAGTCCGTCAGTCCTCTGCACAAGCACGGCGCCGAGCCCTACGCTGCTTGCGTCGGTGTGGACTTCGGTATCGGCGTTTTCGTCGAAATGCGCAAGTATTGGCGGCGATTGCAGGCGTCGCTTCAGTTCTTCGAATGCTTCGACTTGCGGAGTCTCCCACTTGAACTCGACGTCGGCCTTCGTGAGATACGTCAGTGGCTCAGCGATCCGTGAAAAATTCTTGACGAAGCACCTGTAATAGGCGCACAGTCCAAGAAATCTACGCACTGCCTGCTTGTCAGCGGGCGGAGGAAAGTTGGAGATGGCCGCTGTTTTCTGAGGGTCGGGGCGCACTCCAGACTTGTTGATGACGTGGCCCAAAAACAAGAGCTCCTCATATGCGAAGCGGCAGTTTTCGGGCTTCAGCGTGAGTCCGGAGGTTTTGATTGCTTGAAGAACTGTTTCAAGGCGCCGCAGGTGTTCTTCGAAGCTTGAGGCAAACACAACGACGTCGTCCAAATAGACGAGGCAAGTCTGCCACTTCAAGCCTGCCAGTACTGTATTCATGACGCGTTGGAAAGTCGCAGGTGCCGAGCAAAGACCAAACGGCATGACCTTGAACTCGAACAGTCCGTCTGGTGTTATAAAGGCAGTTTTCTCCCGGTCCTTCTCGTCGACTTCGATTTGCCAGTAGCCGGTTTTGAGGTCCATCGACGAAAAAAACTTTGCGTTGTAGAGTCGATCCAAGGCGTCGTCAATCCGTGGGAGAGGGTATACGTCCTTCTTCGTGATCTTGTTGAGGCGACGATAATCGACGCAGAAATGTAGGGTTCCATCCTTCTTCTTCACTAACACCACGGGGGACGCCCACGGACTCTTGGACGGCTGGGTGATGTCGTCGCGTAGCATTTCGTCGACTTGTTGCCTTATGGCCTCGCGTTCACGCGCCGAAACTCGGTACGGGCTCTGACGGAGTGGACGAACATTTTCGTCGGTTATGATGCGGTGCGTGGCGACAGGGGTTTGTCGAACTTTTGACGACGACGAGAAGCAGTCCTTGTATTGCAGGAGCAGAGCTTTTAGTTCTTTCTTATGCCTTGGAAGGTTCTGATTGACGTCGAAAGTTGGTTCAGGTACTATAGTTGTCGTTGCAGGTGTACTGGAATCCGTGAAGGCGAAAGCACTGCTGGCTTGTACTATTTCGTCGATGTAGGCGACCGTGGTGCCTTTGTTAATGTGCTTGTATTCGGGGCTGAAGTTCGTGAGCATCACCCTTGCTTTCCCTGCACGTAGCTCAGCTATGCCTCTAGCGACGCAAATTTCACGGTCGAGCAGTAAGTGATGATTGCCCTCGATGACGCCCTCCATGTCTGCAGGCACTTTGGCACCGACGGAAATCATTACGCTGGAGCGAGGCGGAACGGTGACTTGTTCTTCAAGCACATTCAAGGCATGGTAACTAATGCTTGTATCCGGTGGTATCGCGTTGTGCGTTGAAAGCGTTATCGACTTGGACCTTAAGTCGATGACTGCACCGTGTTGATTTAGAAAGTCCATGCCTAGGATGACATCCCTGGAGCAGTGCTGCAGGATTACGAAGCTCGCCGGGTAAGTGTGGTTGTTTAAAGTGACTCGCGCCGTGCAGATTCCAGTCGGCGTTATTAGGTGGCCTCCAGCTGTCCGGATATCGGGTCCTTGCCAGGCTGTTTTCACCTTCTTCAACTTGGCGGCGAACAGGCCACTGAAGACAGAATAGTCGGCTCCAGTGTCGACGAGAGCGGTGACGGTATGGCCATCGATGAGCACGCCTAGATCGGTAGACCGGCGTCTGGCGTTGCGGTTAATTCGTGGCGTCGGATCACGGCTGCGTCGGCTTGCTCTGCTGCTTGCTGCTTGCTCGCGTCGACAGGTCTTCTTTCGGCGGCGAAGTGTTGTCGTGAAGGCTCTTTCCAGGCGGCGTTCTGATATCTCGTCGTGAAGATTCGCGAATATTCTTCGTCGGCGGCGGAGGATCTTCGGAATTGCGTCGTACAGCAACCGCACCTCCATCGGTTGCTGCCTTTAGTTTCCCGGATAGGGGCTCACGGACCGGCCCCGGGCTTGGCCAGTGTATGGTCGACGCTGCGGCGACAGGTAACGTCCTGGTGACGGCGAGCGTGAGGGTCGTCGTGGTTGTCACTGGGCTCCGGCGAGGTAGTCAGCGATGTCGCGTGGTCGCTCGCCAAGCTGTGGACGCGGCGCGTTGACGGCGAACCCTCGTAGGCCCATCTCGCGGTATGGGCATCGGCGGTAGACATGGCCGGCTACCCCGCACCTCCACCAGATGTCACGTAGTAGGGACGCTGAAGAAAACAGTCGTAAAATTGTGTATGGCGAACCTATGCCCACAAAAGCAAGGTACACTCAAAGCACAACGATAGCGGCGAACACAGTCGGCGATCGTCGAAAATCTGATCAGCGGCGAAACGCGTCGGCTTTTATAGCTGAGTCACCGAAGGTTCCAGATTAATCCCTGATGCCCGCGTGTCTTCCCGAAAGTTCTAGACAATTCGCGTCGCTCATACGATCAGATTACATGAGTGTCGGTGACCACAGACGAAGGATAGAAGCATCGATAACGTTCGAGAAGCTTCCGATGCAGGCGCGTCCTGCGCCGAGCGATAACGTTTAACACTTGTTAGCCGGTGGAAAGCGGCCACCGGTGAAAGATAAACATGTATACGTGTCAATATGAAACTATGTGAACTGTGATGCTAGCAGCAATCAACTTTGCAGTGCTGGAAAAGTACGTGCCAGCCAAAGAAATGTATAGCCATGAAACAGACAGTACAATAAAATTTATTTCCAGAATGATATTGTGATGAACTGCACGGTTGAGCACCTACTCATCCCTTCCTTCGATACATCTGGAAATTAAAGAGACTTTTAAATTGCAGAGGCAGGGCTTGCTTGAATATTCTAAATGTGTTCATTCTGTTTATGGCCCTTTCAACGTGCATGCGCACATACACAATTCTCCTGGTTTGAGTTACTTCACTTTGACTGAGCTGGGACTTAGCTGTAAAGAAACAGCAAGTAAAACCAACAGATTAGTGAAGTTTGGAAAACAAGAGAGGTAAGTTTAACGCTTACCTCTTTTGAAAGAAGGTACATTGAGTTTGAAGCCTTGAACGTCAAGATTTTGGCTCAGCACAAAACCTTTCTCGGCCATGACTTCATCACCTGAACCTAGGAAGGCTTCCACACCAAAGTGACCCATTATATATTTGTCCGAAGCTCTTACACCATATGCACGAGACACAAAAATCACGTAGCCATTCGGTGCAATGGCAGCAAGGAACTTGACTGTATTGCGCGCTTGATAGCTGCTGCAGGTTTGAGCTCTAGCAAGTAGCTTCTTTGGCCACTGAAGGAAGACCACGGAGAAGTCTATGGTGCAGGTTGTTTTCTCATAAACTCTCTGAGCAAAGGATTCCGGAATGCTGTTTCTGATTAGTGATCGTGGCAGCCACACCACAACTGTCTTCATAAACTTGTGCAACACAGACAAGGTGTGCATGAACAGCTTGCGCACGTATACAACGGAGATGCCAAATATCCTTGACAAGTGTCCGTAAAGCCGGCCAAGACGCATTCTCATTAAGGTCAGTAGCAGTTGGTCCTCGACTGAGAGTCTTAGGAAGGTCTTGCTGCTTTCAATGTTTACAGCTTTGACTAAGCTGTCAAAGGCGGGTTTTGAGATTCCTGTATAGAATTGACATTCCTCTTTTGTCTAGCTTGATGACAAGCTTTGCTGCTTTCCGAAAGTGTATTGCAGCCCAGATTGAAAATAGCGGTCATTGTGGCCAATTTCCTCCCTCTCTATTGACTTGTCTTTTGTCGAGATCTGTTGAAGTTTATTACCTGTTGTAGTTATTGCACTTAGGGTATTCCTTATTACGGGGACTGCTGTCTACACTTATCTCGGAAACAGGTGTCCTGAGACTACGAGCTCTAAAAAAGCCTGCCAAGCAAGTTTATTTACTGTGCAATATGACTTTTCCCAAATGTCCTACTGCCAGAAACCAGTGTACACAGTGGTGAATTGTTTGCATACTGTGAGTAAACGCTGTACTTCATCCACTTAGGCATTACAGTATGAACATTTAAATAGTGGTAACTACAGACATTCTCGGCTTCACTAATACGGGCAGCGTGCCTTGTAGTAGTTCTCTCTCGTATGTGCGCGCTGCGTAATGGCTTGCGATTGTGATTAAGACAAAAAGTACTTTGACATGCCCTTAGTTACCCTAACATGTCAGATGGCTACCTGTATTACTCCTACTCTAATATAAAAGTTGATGCAGGAATGTCTAGCAGGCTCCCACTATCTGTCACGAGGAAAGTGTGTAATTGCATCTCGCCAATACTCACTCTGTGGGGCAGAAACTTAGGCTTGAAATTAAATTGAGGACAGAGCAGTGAGCTATGGAATGAACAATGACAAGCATAGCATTAAGACACAAGAGAATAGAGTGGGTAGGAGAATAAGCTTGAGTTAAAGATATCCTAGCAGCGATCAAGAATAAGGAATCGGTGTGGACAGAGCAAGCAATTGGAAGCAGAGGTAACCGCTGGTCTTTTAATGCAATGGGGTGCATTCCAAGAGAATACAAGTGTAACAGGGGCAGCAGAGAGGCAGATAGGCGGATGAGAAAAATTTAGCAGAGATAACGTAACCACAGCTGGCCACAACAGCAGTTATGCTGCTGCTAATGATGATGTGTGTCATTTTATGGTCTAACATGTGCTCTCTTGCAAAGCATCTAATAATTCAAACTCTAGCTGGAGTCTGGAGTGTTCTCAAAACGTTTCACACTCTATGACAGACACAATTTCTATCAGAGGCAAGAGGACTTTCAAAGAGAGTAAGAAACCCATAGCGTGCTATCATCTAAGTCATGTCAACTGGTAACAGCTGTTACAGGTGTCCACCCGTGAAAGTGGTCCCTGAAGCCAATGCAAAACAAATGGAATGCATTGCTGACACTAACTGTGGAAAAGTGTGCGTCTCGAAACTGCTGACACTCTTCTTGTGCTCCCTCGGGTAGTACCTGTGTAAAATACACCACATAACCAACCAGCTCAGATAGCAGGACTTCATATATTACAGTAATATGTGTCGACAAAATACTCTGGTTACTTACAGTGGAAGTGTCTCTGTCCTCAAAGCGTTCGCTGTCTGCTGGTGCTCCCTCAGATGGCTCCTGCGGTAAAAATATCAGGTTGTCAATTAGCTCGGCATGCTACAGCTTCATAAACTGTGAGGTTATTTTCAAAGTGCTCTACACTCTTTGGTAGGCATCACTTTTAATAGAGGCAAAACTGCTGTCAATGAGAATGAAAAAGCCATAGCATGCTATCGTCTCTCGTCAGCAAGCAGATATGGTGTGCACGAGTGGTACAGACCCCTGTAGCATTGGAAGATAAAAAGCTTTGTGGCTACTCACAGTGGAAGCGTCCGTGTCCTCAAAGCATTCGCTGTCTGCATGTGTTCCCTCAGATGGCTCCTGCATAAAAAATATCACGTTGTCAATGAGCTCGGCATACTATACAGCTTCCTTAATTGTAAGGTGTACTTTCAAAATGCTGTACACTCTATAATAGGCATCACTTTTGTCGCAAGCAAAACGACATTTACCTTTCAAACTGTATCAAACATCAGTGTGCTTTTCCAAATGCCTAAAACATGTTTGCCTGCACGTTTGGGCTAGCTGATTTCCCATTAAAAAAAGCAGTGCTAGACCAGAAGACAACCGACACAAATGTGTGCACCACACAAGCAGCCCAAAAGCACATAACCAAAAAGAAAACCAGACGCCACACAGCACTGTGTGGTGGCAGTCTTTTTTGTGTTTTGTTGACCTCTCTATTCAATGGCGCGAAACCAACATACTCAATTGCCTCTTGAGAACTGCACTGTATGTCTGTTCTTTCTTTAGTTGCCTTTAGCTCTTACGCTGCTTGCTATCATGCATAGGCAGCTCATGATCAGGAATTCGATTATGACCGTCCAGGGGAAGTCGAAGCTAAGCTGCCTGTTACCATGTCACAACATATTTTGAAACAAAGTAAATACATGCACACGAGTATTTGTTAGCCTTCTATCATCCAGATTATTGTTAGCACATAAGTGACAGTAACAATGGCCCATTTTTTCAAGCACCAATGCATTTAGGAACTTCTTTCCTCACAGCATTTGTGAACAGTCAGGTTATGCCAGTGCTCACTTTGATAAAGCCTTGGATGGGTACCTGCTTCTGCAATAAAGTGGTTGGAAATATGTGGAATTCTAATTTGAAATCCTTAGTCTCAAGTTATGGCCCTCTTGGAGTACGGTAAAATAATTTACTCAACATTTTTACATTGAGGTGAGAAAGTTATCTCATCTGCTATTCTGCAGGCTTTTATGAAAGCTGTCGTATTATTTCCTTGGGCATTCCTACTGTACAAAACACTAGTTCCTGCTTGCGTATGCTGACAGGAGACATGGTGCTGCTTGATTGAAACTATTGATGCAAAAGGCGCTAACTAGCACTGGCCAGCGTCCTGTTCCTTGTGATTTTCGTTTTTCGGCTGGCTTTCATCGCGCCGTAAATGAACGATTGCGCAATCTGCAGCTAGCAAGCCAACTTTTCCGGGTCCAAAATTTTGGAGTACCGAAAACTTGGCCCCAGACTGACCTTATGAGCACAGGCTTCGAAGCCAGAAGCCAGAATCTAAGGGCCGATTGTCGGAAGTTCCTGCGCTCTCGTCGCAGGGCTTGGGCTCGCCTGAAAAACAAGTAGAAAAAATCATTACAACGACCACTGCAATGTCGCGCTTGAGTACCTTCTTAGCTGGCGGGATGTGTTCGTGCCTCACCAGACGACGCTGTGCCAAAACCACCTACAGATAATGAGAAGGCTGAGCAAAATGATCTAGTGCGCTTTTCAAAGCAACCAAGGGAACTCACTTTTCTGCCGTAGCCCAAATGCAGCGCGGGCACAACGTTATCTTCAGTCTTTCTTCCGCCAACTAAATGTCGTAAGCAAACTCGCGACCACGAGGACACTGTAAAATCTTTCCGTTTCACAACAGCTATCCATTGACGCCGCAAATCAGGTGATGCAGGAAACCGATGAAGCGTGAACATACCAACTCAGCAATGCTCTCGCGGAGTGCTGTGTTGTGGACACACTATAGTACCCAAATTGTCCTTTTCCGCTGGTTGTTTGTGCACCCATAAACTGCACAGTGCTGACCTGTAGACTTTTGATGAGTATTTGACAATATTTACGAGCGTAAGTCATTCGCACCAAAAATATACAAAAACATCTAGGGAAAGCTACCACTCCGCAACGCAAGCACAACACAAGCTCACAGTCCAGACCATACGGGAAACACTGACACATACTCTCGACGGCAGACTGGCGGGAGCGCTCTCGTGAAAACATCTGTATCAGGGGCTTTAGTTTGGCTATGGTCCCTAGAATACTGGCTAGTCTGCCGTCCGCCGACGGAAGCGAGGACTGTTTCCGAATGACGGTGTCGATGGCACTGCGAGCAGTCCTCATGCTAGGGCGCGGCGCTCGGCCGCCCGGCTGCCTGTTGGTGAAGCGCGCTCGCGGTCGGCGTAGTTTAGCCATTTCTTTTTTAATGATTTTCTGGCTCCGCGTACTTGTGCCGCATTAGAACAATATTTGTACGGGTGTGATGAGATGTTTTAGGTGCGTAAGACTTTTTGCTTTTTGGTGCGAGGACTTTTTTGGCTGAACCGCATCACACCATGCCTGTGGAGTGGGGATACGATTATTCTACCTTTGCTCGCCGACTGCCTAAAGGCAAATGAAAATAAACCAATGACAACATCGTTCAGAGAAAAATCTTTTTATTTAGCACAAGCAACAATGACATACTAGAAAGCTGTTTCCTCAGTACACAAAGTGACTGCGGAGCCTTAGGTTGAGCACTGAATTTATTCGTGCAATACTGTCAGCGGCGGAGTGTATTTTCAGGTGGTTTCATGCGCTTCTTTAGTGTCAGTGTCATGCGCTTCTTTAGTGCGCTTCTTTAGTGTTTAGTGTCGTGTATATAAGGCAAGCCAAAATAAAAAAAGGTGGCTGACTAATGGAGTAGCACACGAGGAATAAGGATTATAAACAGGGATAAGGTGCCTCAGAAAGGCTGGCCAACGTTTCGATAGGAGGACCTATCTTCGTCAAAGGCGGCCTCGTCATCCTCGGCGGGTTAGTTTTAAGGGTTAGTGGAGTGACGTCACGTCGATATCGGCTGTGGCTGGCTGTAAAGGGAGAGACTCGACATCGACGTGACGTCACTCCACTAACCCTTTATTAAAACTAACCCGCCGAGGATGGCGAGGCCGCCTTTGACGAAGATAGGTCCTCCTATCGAAATGTTGGCCAGCCTTTATGAGGCACCTTATCCTAGTTTATAATACTTATTCCCCATCTGTATAAGGCAGGCATTTATGTCTATGTGCCAGCAGGCATTTCCACATGGTATGATGGTGTGCAAATTAATTTTTTTCAGGTACCATATGCTTGTTATAATGAATAGTACGTCCTTTCATTGATGCTGGACGGCGACAATATTTCTCAGATTTTCTCCCCCCTCTCGGTCTTTGTCCAGAGAAGGGAGGCCTACTGCTTGAGTGCCCATGACAGAGTTGATGCAGCTTCAAGCATCAACAATTCTTGTGCTGTTTACAGCTACGTAAGCTAATATTTGCACTGATAAAATGTTCTTAGCTCTCTCAGATTTTTTAAATAAAGTACTTTACCAACAAAACTGTGTGCCGGGGGCTGTCCCTCTTCCACTTTTCTTTCGCATTTACAACACTTCCCCAGACTATAAATGCATATTCAAAGCACCCAATACACACCAGGTAGGACATATTCTGCAAAGTTCCTATTAACGAGGTACTGGCATGATTTTTTTGTACCATTCATTCTTTTTTGTGAAAGGTCTAGAGCTCTATAGTTGGTACAACTTTAGGAGGCAGCGGCATTTGTCCCTCAAAGGCGGATGAACACGAGCCTCCACCAGTAGGCGCACACTTCAGGTGATGTCATGAGCCGGACAGCCGGTGACCCCGCCACAGAGAACATGCCTAACATGGCCGCCCGCGCTTCGAACTGGGCCGAGTCGCGTCAACTGTGTGCGTCTCCCTTCGTCAGAGTGAATTCGAATTATTTGTGGTGTACAGTCATGCCGGAAATATTTTGCGAGCTTACGATGCACAACTTTTGCCATGTGCGTTTGTTCAGAGCTGTGAGCCGACGAAAAAAGATTACAGCTAACATCGGTGACGCTGCGCTGCGCTTCGTCTGGAAACAGGATCCCGTGGCGACACGCCGCTGCGAACAAGCATCGTGCGTGTTAGTTCCATGGTGTTTTGTTTTGCTCCTAAGGGAAGTTACGACGAGGAGAGTTTGCAAATGTCTGGTACCTACTGTGAGCGGCGGGTGCGTTTGTCTACTGTGCCCCTGCGTTTCTCGTCGAACGTGGCGAAGTGATGGAGCAAAACTATTATCAGGATAAATGAGAAAAACGTGTGCGGATGAAACCAACCTACGAGTTTCTCAACAGAAAGGATTTGCGAAAGCAACCTCCAACGCAAAGATTCGTTGCTGTCAGCTCGGCGCGCAAATGATCGATCGTTGGCAGCAGTGTGATAAGATAGCCGAGCGTCTAGCAGCGTCGTTCGAGTGTTGTGTAGCACCGTCGATTGATTGCTTTCCACCAATGCTAACAATAAGTGACTAAAACGCACTGCTTGAGCGAATGTCATTGGATTATTAACAGTCAGGCGTTTGGGGGCAGTGTTTGTTTCCTTAATGTCAACCTCGATACTATTATAAAATTATGACTGATACACTGGTGCCCTTAAAAGGGAACTTGGCATGAATTCGCGTCACTGTGTGGCTTAAGACTCTTCGTTCACTGCACGCGCCAGCTGTAGAATGCCTGCTGTGGCACAATTGCGCATAAGTTGTGCTGCCAGCGCTCGACTTGCTTTCTCAGAACACAGTTTTGCGCTGCTTTTCGATTCTCGTGATATGTTGCTACTAAAAAATTCCTATGACAGTGAAGGACACAGAGCCAATATGTACTTAAAAAAACGCACGACAAAGTAGGCACAGCTGCTTGTGAACTGACTCCTAATACCTCTACTGGCGTCTGCGTTAAATGTGTGTGCATGTTTTCTTGCGTGTTTGTGTATATTTGTTATGTTCCCCTTTTTTGTATTTTAGATCTTTGTTTTCGCGCTCGCGTTTGTGTGCATGTGTGTGAATATGTGAGTGCTTCCTTGCGTGTATGTGTTTATTCCTATTTCTGTCTTTTTATTTTTGCGTTTGTTCTTGTAAGCATGTTCCTGTAAGTTTGTTCTTGTCAGCATGTCTCTCTTTACAATTTCATTAACTCGTCCCATTCAAAGCACCAAGTCCTGTGTATAGCAGGGCTGGCCTCTTCAATCTCATTAAAGCCTTTCCCTCTCTCCTGCCTTGCCTCCTCAGTCTGCCATCTTGCTGTGTTTTCTCCTACTATTCTGATCTTGCTTCTTGTGCTGTTGGCGCTACGTGATTAAGCAACTTGCACTAAAGCTGTGACAACACAAACATTGACAGATACAATATGTTAAAAACATCACGTGGCTTGCACACTAACTGGGTTTCTTACCCCGTTAATGTGTTTATGCATCAGTGCATACGGCAGCGTGCCAGAAGTGAACATGAAAGCGTGCCATATTGTGAAACAGCACCTTGCATTGTTGTTGCATTTAGTCTTAATATATGTTGCTACATTCAATCTTAATCAACAGATTGTTTCGCTGCCCATCACATGTGGTGGTACAGATATATAACATTGTGCAGTTGGGTATCATTTCCCGTCTTGACGCTTTCATCATTACAAACACAGTTTTCTAGTGAATTGAGTCCATCAATGCAGTGCTCTGAGAGCTTTTGCAACTTTTACCATTCATTACTACACCAATATGACTGTCTGAATCTTGCCGTCACTTTGCCTACGGCTTGCAATGAACAAAGTGCCTCACTAAAACACGTTACACATTGCTGATCATTTTTCGGTACGTAATTATGACAAAAATGCTAGCCAAGTTATTCACGTTGATAGTTGTGCTTGCATGCGCGTTACTTGCCCGAGCCAGATAAATAAATTAAAAATTGGCTATGACAAGACTGTGATTACCAGTGCAGAATGCTAACAGAGCCCTAAATCGTGCTCTGACTTCTGCTATTCCACTATGGGGCGCGTCAAACCCAACGGTGGCTGCCTGAATGAGCATTTTGGGCCTCGCTAATCTACTGGTGTTTTATATTCTCTAATTCGCATTACTTGACCGAGTCAGATAACCAAAATAAACAATGCAACCGCATGAATGTGTTTTGGCGTGCAAGCTGCTAACAATGGCTGTCAATTTCCTTTTGACAACTGCTATTTCACCAAGATTGGCTATGACATGACTGCAATTTTCAGTGCAGACTGGTAACATAGCCATAAAGCGTGCCTTGACTACTGCTATTTCACCATGGGGCCCGTCAAACTCGATTGTAGCTACCCGAATGAGGATTTTGAGCCCGGCAACGGTAATCAAGGTTAACAATTGTGTTTCGATTCAGATACACCAGCATTTAAGCGTGTTTCTATGCCACTTCTTAAATCAAGCACGGTGTGTGCAGGACTCAGCTTATCAGAATTGAGCTTTCATTATAAGGAATACGACATAAATGAAACTGCTTACTTGAGAGGTCACGGAATGGATGGTTGGTTGTTGCGAACCCACCGGCAAAATTTTGGTAGCTCTAATAAGGGCTGTTCTTTCGTTAATAAGAAGCCGGTATGCTTCGTCGAGTGGCTCAATGCCAGACAGCTCGCAGTCGGAGTCGCTTTCTTCAGTGTTATCTTCAACAAGTTGGATGATGACGGGTTGAATGTGCGCACTCCCAGACGTGTCAAGTCTGAACTTTGCCTCCAAGTCCATCACGTCATGAATGTTCTTCCTCCAGTCTTCCGCCGTTACGTGCTTGGTTTTCTCCCTCAAGATGTCGTCGACTGTGGACAGCTTGAAGTCTCTGTGGTCCGCAGCGACGCCATTTTTAACCTTGGCCCACACAAGCTCAATGAGTATAAATTCGCAGTGATACGGTGGGAGCCTGAGTACAATGCAATCGGCCGTTACAGCTGCATTGTCTACGATGTAGCTCAGAAAGCGTGACTTTGCAGATGCCACCAGCTGAAGCTGCTCCTTCTTTATTATTCTTTCACCGTGTGTGATGTCCTTGCCTGTGAGCCACTGTTGCATTTTTTTCCTTCTTCCAGGCGGTCATAGGCAATTTCTCTTCTCGCCGGCTATGGTAAGGTGCAATGTTTATAACAATGACGCTACCAGCTCACAACTTCTGCAGAACGTCATTGAACCAGCCCTGGAAGCGATTGCCGTTCATTTCCTCGTGGTAGTCGCCTGTTTTTTGGCCTCGGAATACATCCAAGCAGCAGTCGACGAAGCCATCCTCGCTCCCGATGTGCGTCACGATCAGGCGCTGATCTTTCCCAGAAGGTTGTTTTAGACCCGTCTTCAGGCCATTTGCTCGAACGAACAGGCGTCCGCGCTTCTGCACCACGGTGTCTGTCCACACGATCGACCGAGTGTGTCCCACCGTCACCGATGCCCAGGTAGCACACAAAGTCTTCAAAACGTCGTATTAATGAATTCAACGTATAAAATAGATTTTTGACCAGAATCGACGCTTTAAAAACGTCGCAGCCACGACAGCTTAAAAACGAGGGGTGAAAACGTCTTGGAAACGTTTTCATAAGACTAGCCGTATCTGTTCAATTACCTAGCGTATCGGGTTTTCGACGGTGCCGTTTTTGGCGGGAGAATGCGGCATTTATCCAACCTTACGCAAGGTGGTGATACCGTCGTCACATCGGTCACATGACCACGGTGTCCATGCTTGTGGGCGCGGCTGCCGGCTCTCGCGTGAAACCGCCCTGTGCATAATTCCGTAATTGCGCTTGGTTTGGGCTTTCGTGTGTTTCTGCCTGTTTTCGGTTGTGCTGTCCTTTGTCATTGTGATGAGTGAAAGAAAATGATGACGACGAAGTGCCCGCGGGTTCTTTCGCGATTCGACCATGCATGTGAGTGATCTTGCCAAATCAGCGATGGCCCAGTGGCATTGGGCCACGTATGGCGAGCACGTGGCGAAATGATTCGTGGCGAGACGTGCGGCTAGTCAGCGCGAGACGGAAGACAGCAGACCGACGTGTCGGACGCTGAAAATCAAGGCTCCAAGGAAGGCGGCCGTCCGTGGAGCTGCCGCCCGACCGCTGCCCTTCGCCAAGGCGTTCGCCAGCGCGATTACTGCAGCTTGGAGCGTGGCTTGGCCTGCTGTGCTATCACTTCCCGCGAGCATTGCGGATTGCGGGCAAGGAGTCTCCTTGGTCGGCTGTTCTGCGGAGCACCGTTCGTGGCCTAGCTAATGGTCGCATATGCGCCGAGCACTGCGGCTCGCGAGCAAGCTCTCTGCTGGGCAGGCTGACAATTCCTGCAACGTGCACTGCGGCTCGGATGCAGGCTGATCGATGAGCGCCAGTGAGCGGTCGTCTCCAGTTCGGTCGTCTTCGGTTCGGTCCGGTTCGGTCGCTCCGCATCGTCTCCAACATCGAGGCGTGTCCGACGTCGCCACGTCATCACCGCTCACTTCGGCGAGCCTTCGTCTCATGTACATACACATACAGTGAGCTCTCTTGACTGTTTCTTTCTCGGACACCTATCAACGCTAGCTGTTCTAGCCTTGTATGTATGTCGTGTTATGTGGCGTAAGGTTCTGTGTGGTCGTAGTTTGATGTTAGAGTTTTCGTAAATGTAGTTTGGTTTTAGTTTCCATAAAGGTAGCTTGGATTTTTCAATCACGAGTTCGACTGCTTTTCTTGCGTCCTTTTCCTGATCGCGCGCCACGACAAACAAGTGTGACGAATGTCCTTGTGATTTTCTTTACAGACATGCAAGTATTGCAGAGTTTGTGCTGTCTTATTCGACACTGCGTGTGCAGTGACTTGTTGTATGGTTGTAATTTGTTGAGCAGCTTAGTTTTCCATTAAAGAGCGCGAAGTGGAGAGCACTAATTTTCTCTTAAATCTGATTCTCATATCGCTGTGAGGAGCCTTTTCAGTGATGTTGTATTTAAGGCGTTAAGCTCAGTATTGAGGATGAAGGTCAGAAGAAATGTTGCTTTTGTGTGCCTGGCATCGGGATCCGCCATCTGGAGTGAAACTATCAAGTTTGGCAGGATGCTAAGAAAAGCGGGACGTGCCGTCTCTGTGCACTTTGCCTATATCTTCTAGACAGCTGTGATCGCGGTATTTCAGTTTCCCGTTTCGCAAGATGTTGCAGACAAGAGAACTGACATACAGGCTTTTTGTTGATGATTCATTACGGGTACGGTAGCGCAAGAGATGAGGTAAAGTGCCTGTTGTATTCCCCTGCCTTGTGGTGCAGCGCACCCATAAGATATTGCGGACCACACCGTGCTGTTATCGCATGCGATTCTGGTTCTCTCGATTGTGTTTTGGCCCGGTTTATTTAACGTTATTGGTATTTCATGGTCTTTAGAGGAACTTTGTTTCCAATGTGAGACAGAAAAATTCGAATTTCGTTGATACCTCGGCTTGGTTGCGATATATTGCGCTGCTTATTGTGGCTTTCTTCTTCTTATAGTTTTTCTAGTTCGCGAATGGATACAGCATATACGCTATATAACTCGCTAGTGAATACGCATATGTGAATCGTGAATCCCCTTGGCGTAAAATATCCTGCTGCTACAGGTAGTCACGATTATTTGAAGTTTGTGACTGGTGTCGGACTCTACGCTGCGCGGCCTTCGTGGCATTTAGTCGGGCGTCTGCCGAGTTCGTGCGTGTGCCAGTGTACGCACGGTGCTTGAGAAGTGCTCGCGTGGTTCTTTCGATTTGTGCGCTCTTCGTGTACTTCGCGCAACAGGGCATGCCGCAGTTCTTGGTCCTTGTGCAACAAACTTTCTAGCGTACATCAGACAGAGCAAAGGAGCCTCTATATAGGCACGTCTTGCGCACTAAGTTGACAGGGTAAAAGTACATAGCATTTGCTGCTTAGAGTCCATGTGATGGGTATTTACACAGCCATTTAACCATGACAGTGCGGGAAAGGATTCTTGCATGATAGTTGCATTAAATTGGTTCCTGCGGGAAGGTCTAAGTACAAAATACGAT